>NC_072482.1:82908920-83212477 GCF_027574615.1 Eptesicus fuscus
CTAACATGATCAGTGGTCATGAATTGATTGTAATGAATTACTTTTACTGTCTGTGATTTGTTAAACTAGGAAGTATCTGGACAGATTATCAGAATTACAGGACTGTAGAAATAGCAAGCAACCCACATTGTATTGACCTTTTTGCTAAATTTCTCTGACTCAAGCCAAATCATTAGAGTACTAATTAAGCTAAAAGCAAAAGTATAAGGCACTGCTTCAGAAAATTTGTTTGCTCATAGCATACACACACACACACACACACACACACACACACACACACACACACACAACTGGTGCGAAAAATTTTCTCACTATCTGCACTCAGTTTTTTAAGTCTTAATTCCTATGTTTGCTTCTTTAAAAGGAAGGAATGCGCCCTACCCAGTTTGACTCAGTGGACACAGCTTCGGATGTTTGACAAATTTCAGTGTATTTTAAATTTACTAAACATGATGAGACACACAGACATACAAAATGCTACTATACTAATATATTTTGTTTTGATTTTCTTATTCCTTAAATAATGGCTCTTTTTATTTTCACTTTATAAGACTTCAGGGTGTTTTTTTTTTAATAACATTAAACAAGTCAGCATGATTAATGAACAACAAATTTGTGCTATAAGATTCCAGTTATCAAATCTGTATTTGCACAATTATTTCAATAACATGATAGAAAAATGACCTTATTATTGGAGAAAAGATTTTTGATAACATAAAAATAATATGTCCCCCAAAGACACACACACACACACACACACACCAATCTTAATGTTGAATAAAATATAAATTCCATTTAAATAATGACTGTATTATTATTAGTCAGTTCACAATAATAAACAAAATATTTTGCATTCAATTTCATTAACAGCACCTGTAAATTATTTACTTCTATAATTTTACATAAAGATTCACAGACAATCCTTGAAAACCAGAATAAAAATTACTTCCCTTATTTAAAACATGGTTTCTTTTCTTTAGTAATTTGGTCTATGGAATTTTAATAATAATATCATGAATAATAACAGTAATAGTTATGTTGAATTTAAGTACAAAAACTTAACTAAAGATATACAGAATATGTCTAAAAGTATCCTGCTCATTCCAGCTCTCTTTGTATGATAGAAGGTATACTAGTATATATAATTTGTGTTTTTTTCTCTTACATACATGTGATATATGTAAAAGAAACATATATACCATAGATATCTATATCAGCAGAGCAGTTTACAGAAAAATAAAACATCACTCTCATATTTCTGTCATATTAGACACTAGGGAACTATTTTAATATGATTTCATGCTTTGAACTTCAATTTTCTTATTATCACAAGTGAAGCATTATATACAAAATTCACAAATAGGAAATATTTTTAAATGGGCATACACACAAAACAGATTCTGGTAACAGTTCCTTAAGAAAGATAATGCATTTTCTGTGCAATCGGTTGGCTAACATCTCTTCCTACACTTAAAGCCAAGCTAGTTCCCTACTGAGCAATCCAAATTATGACACTCGATACACTACATCGGGTTTCGCAGTAAATGGCCTCATTTCATTTCACATACTCTATTACTTCCCCTTCTGCCCTCCTTGGGTTCCCATTCAGTGGTCAGGAGAGATGTAACCATTCTTCATGTATAAAAACTTGTTTCTATTTTTCCGACTCATTCTTTGGAATGAAATCCCCGGCCATAGCCTGCTCCGCACACCATTAGCAGTCCCTGTTGGGCTTTTTTCTTGCTCACAGCCATGTCATCCTCTAATGTGACTTTGATGGAAATCTGCAGAATCATAGCTGGCAATTTCTGTCACTCACACTAAAGCTGACTAAAGAACCACTTCGCATGAGATGTTTTTCAGGAAATATTTACCATTCTGCCAAAGATAACTTTTTACACTAAAAGAGGGATTGAAGATGCAAAATGACATGAAAAAAAAATAAATGTCTTCATTGTCCAAGGTTACACTTTCTGAAAACCAGAGTTTAACTTTTGACTGAATACAAGTGATTCAACAAAAGCATACCGAAATACATCATATAGAAGGGAGTCCTAATATATGGTGGCAGGAGATTTGGCTTTGGGGGTGGGCACATAGTGCAATATACAGATATTATAACACAGAAACCCACACCTGAAATCTATATGTTCATGTTGACCAGTGTCACCCCAATAAATTTAATAAACAGAAAAATGAAATACATCGCATAAGTATAATTTTTATTACTGTAAGTTCTAGCTAACTGCTATTTCTAAAATAAAGGTAGTGATAACTTTTTGTGCTTCCATCTTTTTAGGTTTCTTTTCAATACACTGAGGCCCAAATGTCCTTGTCAAATAAGCAGTCTTTGTGTAGAGATTTGTGATGGAGCAGAGGGGCTAGAAGACAATTAAATTCCATTCTGTTCTCGCCCAGTAAGGGTGCTACAGCTGCCCGGATATATTGTCAAGTCTCCCTTGCACGTATTCCCATGAGGCTAAGGTCTTCTCAAACAAACATAAGCAGAAGTCCACTTAGTGTGCAATGTATTGCTAAAAAAGCTAACCATCATATGAGCCTTCAGTGGGTCATACTTTTTGCCAGTAGAGGGTCTTGCCTTGATGTTGATAACCGCTGATAAGGGTGGTGGCTGCAGAAGTTTGGGATGGATGTGGCAATTTCCTAAAATAACAATGAAGTTGGCCTCATCGATGGACTCTTCCTCTCACTATTTCTCTGCAGCATGCCATGCTATTTGATAGCATTTTATCTACAGTAGAACTGCATTCAAAAGTGAAGTCAATCCTCTCCAACCCTTCCGAAGCTTTACCAATTAAGTTTATGTAATATTCTAAATCCTTTGTTGGCATTTCAACAATTTTCATAGTATCTTCACCAGAAGTAGGTTCTATCTCAAGAAAAAACTTGCTTTGCTCACCGGTAAGAGGTAACGCCTCATCCATTAAAGTTTGATCATGAGACTGCAGCAAGTCAGTCACATCTTCAGGCTCCACTTCTAAGTCAAGTTCTTGCTATTTCCACCAGTATCTGCAGTACTTCCTCCGCTGAAGTCACGAATCCCTCAAAGTCGCCCGAGATGGTTGGAATCATCTTCTTCCAAACTTCTGTTAATATTAATATTTTGACATCTCCCATGAATCACAAATGTTCTTAATGTCATCTAGAATGGTGAATCCCTCCCAGAAGATTTTCAATTTACTTGATCCAGATCCTTTAGAGCAGTGGTCGGCAAACTCATTAGTCAACAAAGCCAAATATCAACAGTACGATTGAAATTTTTTTTGAGAGCCAAATTTTTTAAACTTAAACTATATAGGTAGGTACATTGTTATTAACTTAACTAGGGTACTCCTAAGCTGGCCTTTGCTAAAAACTCAAGGGGCCAAAGAGCCGCATGTGGCTCACGAGCCGCAGTTTGCCGACCACTGCATTAGAGGAACCACCTATACCAGCGATATGCTTACAGAAAGTATTTCTTAAATAATAAGACTTGAAAGTTGAAATTACTCCCTGATACATGGGCTGCAGAATGAATGCTGTGTTAGCAGGTAGGAAAAAATTTTAAATCTTATGTACATCTCCATCAGAGCTCTTGGGTGACCAGGTGCATTGTCAATGAGCAATACTATTTTGAAAGGAATCTCTTTTTTCTGAGCACTAGGTCTCAACATGGGTTTTAAATATTCAGTAAACCACAGTGCAAACAGATGTGCTGTCATCAGGCTTTTTTGCTCTATTTATAGAGCACAGGCAGAGTAGATTTGGCAAAATCGGCAAAGATCCTAGGATTTTTGGAATAGTACTTGACTATGGGCTTCACCTTAAAACCACCAACTTCATTAGCCCCCGACAAGAGAGTCTTTGTAGCTAGACTAGATCTTTTGGATACTTTCCTGCAGCTTCTACATCAGCACTTGCTGCTTCACTTCCACTTTATGTAACGGAAACCACTTCTTTACTTAAACATCAGGAACCAACCTCTGCTGGCTTCAGACTTTTCTTCTGCAGTGTACTCACCTCTCTCTGCCTTAACATAATTGAAAAGAGTTATGGCCTTGCTCTAGATTAGGCTTTGACTTAAGGGAATGATGTGGCTGCTATGATTTCCTATCCAGACCACTAAAACTTTTTCTATATCATCAATAATTCTGTTTCACTGTCTTATCATTTGAGGGTTCACTGGAGTATTACTTGAATTTCCTTCAATGACTTTTCCTTTGCATTCACAACTTGGCTGCTTGGCACAAGAGGCCTAGCTTTCAGTTTTTATCAGTTTTTGACATGTCTTCTTCACTAAGCTTAATCATGTCTAGCTTTTTAATCAAAGTGGGAGATGTGAGACTCTTCTTTTCACTTTGAACACTCTGAGGCCATTATAAGGTTATCAATTGGCCTAATTTCAATATTGTTGTGTCTCTTGGAATAGAAGGCAGAGGACAGGGAGAGAAATGGGAAATCGACCAGTCGATGAAGCAGTCAGAGCACACATTTATCAATTATGTTTGCCATTTCACATGAATGCAGATTGTAATTGTAACTCCAAAAATCATGGACCATGGATCACAATCCTATATAATAAAGAGGTAATATGCAAATTTACCCTCACACCTTTGCACAAGATGGCTGCCCCATGTGGTCAAAGATGGCCAGCAGGGGAGGGCAGTTAAGGGGTGACCAGGCCTGCAGGGGAGGGCAGTTGGGGTGATCAGGCCAGTAGGGGAGGGCAGTTAGGGGCAACTGGGCTGGAAGGGGAGGGCAGTTAGGGGTGATCGTGCCGGCAAGGGAGGGAAGTTGGGGGCGACCAAGTTGCAGGGGAGGGCAGTTGGGGGCAACCAGGATGGCAGGGTAGGGCAGTTAAGGGTGACGAGGCCGGCAGGGGAGGGAAGTTGGGGGTGACCAGGCCAGCAGGGGAGGACAGTTGGGAGTGACTGGGCCGGCAGGGGAGGGCAGTTGGGGGTTACCAGGGCAGCAGGGGAGGGCAGTTGGGAGCAATCGGGCTGGCAGGGGAGCAGTTAGGTGTCAATCAGGATGGCAGGGAAGTGGTTAGGGGGTGATCAGGCTGGCAGGCAGAAGTGGTTAGGGGCAATCAGGAAGGCAGGCAGGCAGGCAAGCGGTTAGGAGCCAGCAGTCCCAGATTGTGAGAGGGATGTCCGAGGGGTCCCAGATTGGAGAGGGTTCAGGCTGGGCTGAGGGACACCCCCCCTCCCCCAGTGCACGAGTTTCATGCACCAGGCCTCTAGTAATAAATATAATAATAATGAAAGAGTTTGAAGTATTGCAAGAATTACCAAAATGTAACAAATACAAAGTGAGCAAATGTTATTGGGAAAATGGCACTAATAGACTTGCTTGACATAGAGTTGACATGTAACATAAATTTGTAAAAAATACAATATCTTCAAAACATAATAAACCCAAACAAAATACAATGAGGTTTGCTACATTTTAAATGGTATTATATGGATGGCATACTAAAAGAGAAAACAAAATATACATTTCTAGTAAAATCAGAACCAATAATACTTTTCTCATTATTATTTGATAAATTTATAGATATTTAGCCAATGCTATCAGACATGAAACAGAAATAAGAGGTATTGGAAATGATAACATTCCTGATACTTTTAAGTAATTTTTATGCTAGAAAATACATGAGAAAAACATTATACATTTAAATCAGTAAGAAAACAGGATAAGTTAAAATTACAACACTTAATGCTCATCCTATATATATGCAAATAGTTAAAGAAGAAATCAAGTAATTCATAAGGCAAATATCCACAGAATCATTAAGTAACCTATATTTTTCTAGTAAAAATAATAATATAAATAATGAAATACAATATGATTTTATAGAGTACACTAAATATTTCTGAAATACTGGAAAAATACCCCATATTTGGGGGTGGAAAATATATATGAGCAGGCAGATTCTGAGAATGTAACTGTAACTTTCAGTGAAATCTAATGAAATTCCAGTGACAAAAATAATTACAAACCTCAGCAATCTATTAGACTAAATTAACTAATTTCAGCAATCTATTAGACACACTGAAATAGTTAATATGATTATACATGAGAATTAACAGAATAGCAGAACTGTCCTGAAAATTCCTGGGGTTATGAATTCCCTATGAAATAATAGTAATAGTAATAACAGAAACAACAATAAAAACAATTTCACAAAGGAAATTTCACACCAGGTTAAACTGTTCAACAAATAATTCTGGGGAAGTTTACTAATGAAAGTAATAAAATCCTGTTTTTACAACTTCAAAATTGTAAGTCAAATGAATCCTAGATGGATTGAACTTTTAAATAAAGCTATAGAAGCCAAGTTAATACTTCTAATAACTTAAAGTCCCCTAAGCCAAGTTAATACTTCCAATAACTTAAAGTCCCCTAAGCATAAAAATATGGAATAAAATTACAAAAGTTAAAGGCAAATAGGTTTAATTATATATATCTTAAAATGTATATATCCTATCTAATAAGAGTAATATGCAAATTGACCATCACTCCAAGACACAAGATGGCTGCCCGCATGTGTTCAAAGATGGCTGCCCCCATGTGGACACAAGATGGCCACTACAAGATGGCCTGCAGGGAAGGGCAGTTGTGGGCAGTTAGGGGTGACCAGGCCAGCAGAGGAGGGCAGTTGGGGGTGACCAGTCCAGCAGAGGAGGGCAGGTGGGACAGACCAGGCCAGCAAGGGAGGGCAGTTGGGGGGGACCCAGGCCTGCAGGGGAGGGAAGTTGGGGGGACCAGGCCTGCAGGGGAGGGCAGTTGTGGGTGATCAGGCCAGCAGGGAGGGCAGTTAGGGGTGAACGGGCCAGCAGAGGAGGGCAGTCGGGGGAGACCAGGCCTGCAGGGGAGGGAAGTTGTGGGGGACCAGGCCTGCAGGGAAGGACAGTTGGGGGGGACCAGGCCTGCAGTGGAGGACAGTTAGGGGGACCCAGGCCTGCAGGGGAGGGCAGTTGTGGGGGACCAGGCCTGCAGGGGAGGGCAGTTGGGTGGGACCAGGCCTGCAGGGGAGGGCAGTTGTGGGCGATCAGGCCAGCAGGGAGGGCAGTTAGGGGTCACCAGGCCAGCAGAGGAGGGCAGCTGGGGGGGACCATGCCAGCAGGGAAGGGCACTTGGGGGGGACCAGGCCTGCAGAGGAGGGCAGTTGGGGGGAACCAGACCTGCAGGAGAGGGCACTTGGGGGTGGGGACCAGGCCTGTAGGGGAGGGCAGTTGGGGCAGGCACCCAGGCCCTCAGGGGAGGGCAGTTGGGTGGACCAGGCCTGCAGGGGAGGACAGTTGGAGGAGGGCAGGCTTGTAGGGGAGGGCAGTTAGGGGCAATCGGGCCGGCCAGGGAGCAGTTAGGCATCGATCAGGATAGCAGGGGAGTGGTTAGGGGGTGATCAGGCTGGTAGGCAAAAGTGGTTAGGGGCAATCAGACAGAGGCAGGTAAGCGGTTGGGAGCCAGCAGTCCTGGATTGTGAGAGGGATGTCCAACCACCCATTTAGGCCCGATCCCAAGGGATCCCAGATTGGAGCGGGTGCAGGCTGGGCTGAGGGACACCCCCGCCCCCCCCTGCACGAATTTCGTGCACTGGGCCTCTGATATATATATTAAGAATGTTCTGGACAAAATTTATAGCAAAGTTTGACTAGGAAAAACTTTTAAAACATATGAGAAAGGTGTGCTTACCTGACAAATTAATAATTAAAATGTTAATATTCCAATAAAAACAGCAAAAAGTAATAGATACAAACATGGATATGAAATTCACAGAAAAAATGTATATATTTATATGATAAAATGTTCAGCCTCACCAACAATTAAAGTAAGGCAAATTAATATAAGCAAATTACATTAAAATATATCAGATTGGCAAAACTTAACAAAATATGATATGCTTTATGCACCTAGGAAGTTACCTGATAATATATAAAAAGAATATTTAACATGTTCATACATTTTAACCAAATAATTTTATTTTAGGATTTATACTATTGGAAAATCAGAAAATGCTGTTAAATATGTATTTATAAAACTATTAAATTTCAGCATAATTTATTATTGAACAATCTGAGTGTCTAAAAATAATAGAAACAACCTAAAAACCCCACAAATAGGGAGTTATGTAAAGCATATTATGATATATAAAATATAATGCAGTGATCAAATTTTCCAGTATACCTATATATATAGAAAAATGGGATACATGATAGTTTAAACACTATAATCTCAAACTTTTAAACTCTATACATAATCACCAATATTCATATATTTATATAGATTACATATATATATATATATATATAGAGAGAGAGAGAGAGAGAGAGAGAGAGAGAGAGAGAGAGAGAGAGGAGATCGGAGAATTAACCAATAATGACATCAGTAGTTGTCTTCTGGCAGTGGGTTTACAAGATGTTCTTACTTTCTTCACAACTTTATATATTTTTCCAATTTCATATAGCAGACACATTTTATATCAAACAAAACAATAAAAATACTTTTATATACTGACTCAATTTTTATGAACCTTTTTCAATGTAATGTATTTCATTTTAATGAGAATCAATAATTATAAAAAAAACATTTCAACAGTAAATAGTTATAGTTTAAAATTGCATCGATATTTTTGTTTCTAAAATATTATTTCATGTAGTGCCACCCTAAGCGCTTTAGGCCAGGTATGAGGGACTATACTAATTCACATAGCTGCTGAGATGCATTCAGTAATGATGGTTTACAATTTCTGCTTTCCCTGAATCTTGCCGTTTACCGGTCAGGACTGCGAACAGGTGGACATGATTCTGAAATTAGGGCCCATCAGTCAAAGACAGAAGATTACTTTGATAAACCGGGTCATCTGGAAAGTCTGAAATGTGGTTTTTAAATCAGAAATAGTTTATGCATCTACTGACCTAGGGATACAATACAATTGTATCACAAACTAGGACTTAGGAATCCAGCCCAAGTTTTAGCCCCAATGAGCAGAAGAAAGGAAAGTATCTCCCTCCTCAAGGCCCAGCGTGATGCACAGCCAGCTGTTCTCCAGGGGGGAAGGAAGTACCCATAAGCCAGTACTGATGGCCACACAACCAGTTGGTATCCAGCCCTGGGATGTAACAGTCTCTCTGACAACAAAATTGGCATCAAAAAGACAATGCATTCCCTTGGAGGATTTTCCTGAGAGGAGTTAAAAAGAAGCAGATGGCATGATATGAGCAAAATTTTTCTTGCTCTTCCTGTATGTCAAAAATGTTCTTTAACCAAACAAGATTTAAAATTAGGAAAAAAGGGAAAAACCATCAGTCATGAGGTACAAAGAGGATTCGGATGAAGAGTATACATTTACCTACAGTTAAAACTCTGAGCCTGATGAAAAGTAAAGCAACATTGGTTAGAACCACTTGTGCTTGATAAGCACAGACATAAGAAAAGGTCAGAAAATGGTGCTGCCATCATCTACTTTGTCTCTCCTGCCAAACACCTAGGAGACATTATTTACTTCACCCTTTCCTCGGCCTCATATCTATTCACAGTCGATGTGCTTGTCAGTTCTACTCCAAAATAATTATCAGAAGCTGCCTATTTCTCCCCAGCTCCACTGTCACCTTTCAGTCTAGACTGAAGAGGTACCCTTCTGGGGGAGGGGATGGGAGCAGAGTGGAGGTGGTCAACAGGAAAAAAGGGGGACATCTGTAATACTTGCAACAATAAAGGTAAAAATGAAATGAACAATTGAAAAAGAGGTGCCCTCCATCACATTCTCCCTCTCCCTACTCTTGCCCTCATTGTCCATAAAATTTCCAATGGAAACCTCAAAAATATAAAGCAGATCATTTCACTGCCCTGCTTAAAACTCTCCAGTGGTTTTTAAAACAAAGTGATAAACCACAAAATCTGTTCCCCTAACACCAAGCTCACTATCCCTATGCACCTGAGTTCCTTCTTTAAAAAAATAAATATTTTTATTGATTTCAGAGAGGAATGGGGGGGGGGAGATTGAGAGACACATAAATGATGACAGAGAATCATTGATCAGCTGCCTCCTGCACACTCCACACAGGGGAGCCTGCAACCCGGGCATGTGCCCTGACTAGAAATAAAACCCATGACCTCCTGGTTCATAGGAAGATGCTTAACCACTGAGCGCCACCAGCCAAGCTGAGTCCCTTCTTCCTGGAGTAAAATTTCCCCAGCGTTTCCATGCTTGTCTTCTTAGCATTCATGCTTTAGGTGAACTATTTTCTCTTCAGAAGGGTCTCTCTTGAACATCTGATTAGTTTTCTGGTACCCTTTTATTGCCTCACTCCATTTTATTTCCTTCACAGTTCTCATCACTATCTGATGTTTTCATTTTACTCATTGTTTATTCACTGTCTCTCCCCACATGAATGTATACACCCTTATCCATCTTGTTCAGCGTTAACTCCAGCACTGAAATTAGTGCCTAACCCAGGGTAAGTCTCAAGCAACTACTTGAGAGTACAAGATGTTACTGAAAACATGTGTGATGGAAGAATTTCTGACTGTCCAATAATAACCTCAGGTGGTATGACAAGAGTTCACTTTCTGGAAAATTAAAAACATTATAGAATCCCATAATTAATTATACTTATGTTTTATTTTTTAATATATATTTTTTTATTTCAGAGAGGAAGGAAGAGGGAGAGAGAGAGAGAGAAGAGAGAGAGAGAGAAACATCAATGATGAGAAGCATTGATTAGCTGCCTCCTGCACACCCCACAATGGGGATCAAGCCCACAACCTGAGCATATGCCCTGACTGGGAATCGAACCTCAACCTCCTGGTTCATAGGTTGATGTTCAACCACTGAGCCACGTTGACATTTTAGACAATTTTAATAAGGTAGCCAGCACTTATAAACATCTGTTTGTTTGTTGTACTCCTCAAATTTGAATATAAGAGCCAAGTGATTTAAGGACAATGCATGTCTGATTGAACCTGACATCATCTCACTTGCAGCATGCCTACTGAGTATCAGCTCTGTGTCAGACTTCTGGAGCCACAAGACCAATGCTTTCCATCAGCACCTTTTATGCAATAATGCAGCAGATACAGCCAGTGGTCTGCCCATGCCCCCTCAGATCCCTACAGCATTTTTGGGAACCTCAATTCCTGGTATGCTTTCAGTCCCAACATCACCACTTTGTCTTTTGCATGGAAGACAAATTCCTGGTGTGCTTTCAGTCTCAACATCACCACTTTGTCTTTTGCATGGAAGACAAATTCCTGGTGTGCTTTCAGTCTCAACATCATCACTTTGTCTTTTGCGTGGAAGCATTATCTCCAGGCTTCTGGACCTCACCTTGCCTCAGCCCGCAGAGAGCCTGGGAATTTCTGTCCTGCTGGGGCCTTCCTTCAGAACTGGCTAAAGGGTGCAGGGGTAGAAGCAAGCTGGCTCCGTGCCGCTCTGATGAGAGTAACTGAAGGTGTGTGCTACCCTTTCTGTAAAGCTTCCTCAGTAGGACTACACTCAATATTACACCCCTGTTTGGTCCCTTTTCCTTTCCAGGCTCACTTCTTCACTTTCCTGCCAGTTTTCATAAGAGCACTTTCTAATAAGTTGCTTTCAGATGATTTTTTTTAAAAACTGAAAGGCCTCAGACATTTGAACAGCAACATTACAAGTTAGACGACAGAAAAGAAATACTTTCAAATTCCTACGAGATTGTTCCCACAATATAATTCTACACTCAGGTAACTACTAATTGTGAGTGAAACAGATAATTAGACATGAAAAGGGACAAAAATGTTTCTCATGCACCTTTTCCCAGGAAGCTCTTAGCTGCGCACTCTGTTAAAACAGGAGGATAAATGAAGAAGAAGCAACATACGATATTCCAGACACAGGATCCAACTAAAGAGAGGAGGCAGAGAGGGTCCCTGGGAGATGATGGTTACAAAACTGGCTCGGAAACCAAGTTGGAGAGCGGCCAGGCCAGACTATGGCTAGTTGGAATGTGCCAGCAAAGTATCTCTGAGAAGAATAAGCTAAGAAGATACCTGGAGCATTGAAACATATTGCAAGGGAATTTATATTGCTGAGGGAGTACATGGAGGTGAAGTGGTAAAAATGAGAAAAATCAATAGCAAAAAAAAAAAACACAACACAACAATTATTAAGAAAGGAAACAAAAAGGATAAAAGAAAGGAAATATTCGTTTTGCAGCTGTGAATAGCACTTCATAGTCAAATATCATAACCACTGAATACTTATCTAACAAAAAATACGCTACAACCATATTGGTAATATGGAGGGATCACAAGTGTACATATGATGGCATAAAAGAGCCAAATCCTCATTAATTATAGTGAGGAATGAATAGACAATACGTGAAATTGAAATATGGAAGCAAAAATCAAAAGGAATAGCTAAAAATAGTTGAAAGTAGCTGTGAATATTGGGAAATGGGGGTATAAAGGTGAGAAAAAAGAAGTGTTTATGTACATATATAGCTGGTTAAGTGAAATATTAAGAAGAAGGAAAAAATGAAGTTTGAGCAATTCCTCTCCCTTCTAACCTTTGAGCATTTAATATTATTTAAATCCACTGAGAAAAAGTACCCAGAATATTTTCTATTATAGTTGATTAATTCAAACAAGGAATCCTACAGGGCACTAATCAATAGGTAATACTTTGAATAAAGTCATTTAAAAGAGAAACTCTTGATTTCCAAATAGCAATATAATAATATCTAACATTTATCCAGTGATCATTATCTGTAATGCATCCATTACAGACAGTCCTCAGGTTACGTAGGAGTCGATGTACGTCATTTCTTGGTTACGTTGCCATCTCCCATTTATTTATTTAAAAAAACAGTTCCGTCAAGTCGACGTATGTACATATGTGCTTTATGTTTTTTATTATTTATTTACCACAAGTAAAGGTCAGGAGTTGTTATCTTTCTTTTGAATATTTGTTACTGAGTCACTGCATCACTGCTGTGTATGTGCTCCATGTGAGTGACGTGGGTGCTTATGTAGGTGGGTTCCCACTTACGGCGAAAATCGCATTACATCGCGCCGTAGGGCTGGATCTCCCACGTCACCCGAGGACCTATTGTATTTAATTCTCACAGTATCCCTTTGAGGCAGGTAACACTACTGTCCCATATTTTGGAGAAGGAAACTGCATTTTAGAAAATGTCAATCTTTGCTCAAAATCTCACACCTAGAAAGCAATCCTGGTAAAAATTTCTCTTCTCTCTGGTGGGAATGCTTATTCCCCAGAAATCCACACGGCTCACTGTCCGACCTCTTGCAGGTCTGTGTACAAATCTTACCATCTTAGGAGGATTTCCCTGACCACCTTATTTGAAAAGAAAACCAATTTCCTCCCTCGCAGCACGCTCCCTGCAACCCCTGGCCCTCTCACCCATCCCCACACACCCCAGCACCAGCATTCTCTAATTCCTGGTGCTTTCCTTTCTGCACAGCACTTCTCCATCTGCCATTCCACATCATTCACTTATTTATATTGTTTTTTATCTATATCATCAATTAAATGTAAGGTCCATAAGAACAAGGATTTTGCCTCTTGTCTTATCTGTGTTATCCTCAGTGCTCAAAACAGAATTGAAAAAATGTTGAGTTTGCTTGAAAAGTCATGAATCTAGAATTTGAGCTCTTTACCACCACCGTATGATATTGTCAACTCTAGTGACTCACTGTATAATGTTGTGGAGATGATCAAGTTTTGTCAAAACACGTTCAATGCAGCATAAAAAGGCAACGTGGGTGAAAACACTTTTATGGAAAACCAGGCACTATGATTAGTCCATAAAGAGATCACCTCTTCTTCCCACCCGAAAGAATGGCTTACAGCACTGTCTTAAAAGTTACCTTACTTACTTTTGCTTTCACCAGGGTAATCTTTCAAATGATTAACTTTTCATGATAATCAATCATAAGCAAATGCTTTGTTGTGGGAAGTGGGTCCCCTAATAGAGAAAAAATATGTTGTTGGGGAGAAGTTTTTGTAGGTAAACTAAACAGAAAAGCATGTATTCCCCAAAGTCTTCCCAAGAGAAAGCACCTGAAATTGCACAGTCATTCGGGAAATTGATATGACTTGAGTTGAGTGACTTAAAATGTGTCCCTATAGATGTTGAACTATGCAATTTGTTCAGCTCCCACTTAATGACAAGAGAATCATTATGTTCCTCCTATCCCTTTTGTGTACAAACTGCAACTCAGGATTGATGCAAGTTTAACGAGGTAATAATTTAGCTTTCAAAACAATTCATAACTGCATGAACTTAGCATTCTGAAAGGGGATGAAGGGTTGAAGAAGGACATTCTGTTGTTGATTAGACAAAAAGATGAAAAGCTATCATCTTCCCAGTTCACAGCTGTAAATACCTAATGGTCAATGCATTGGCCTCAGGAGATTACCTTTTCATATTTGAACACACTGAGCACTTTCTGATAAGAGGTAAATGAAGAGGTAGGAATGTACAAGTCTGGGCCTAATCCAGTATTTACTATGCATTTAATGGATACAGTTACTGAGTTTAATGACAAAGCCACTGAAAGCAAATTTTATTTTTCCAAAACAATCAATAACATACTTCATTAGTTTTTTTTTATTAGTCTTCAAAGTTCTTTGGGTTTAAGATAAAACGAACTAACTCTTCAAGATCTTCTAGCTCTTTAGACATTTAGGATTTAAAATAATAATATAGAGAGAACAGACTGATGGTTGTCAGAGGGGAGGAGGGTTGGGGACTGGGAGAAAAAGGTGAATTACTATAAATAGGTAGTTACAAATAGTCACAGGGATGTAAAGTTCAGCATAGGAAATACAGTCAATAATAATGTAATAGCTATATATGGTGTGCAATGGGTAGTACTTCGGGGGACCATTTTGTAAAGTATATGATTGTCTAACCACTATGCTATCCATCTGAAACGAATATAAAATATTACTGAATATAAATTGTAATTGAAAAATAAATAAAAACAATCGATAACAGACTTTTTTGGGACAGGAAACTTTCCCCTAATAAACTGTTTTATCTATTTTTAATATATTTTTATTGATTTCAGAGAGGAAGAAAGAAATGGAAGCATCAATGATAAGAATCATCGATTGTCTGCCTCCTGCACGCCACCCCCACCTGGGGATCTAGCCCATAATCCAGGCATGTGCCCTGACCCAGAATGGAACTGTGACCTCCTGACCGACTAAACCACTGAGTGACATTGGCCGAGCTAAACTGTTACGTTATATTAGTAGGTAGTTATCTTTCTTTCATTTTTGTGTTTTTTATTCTTTGTTGGTGTTTTTTAGCTATTCAGTATCTTCAAAATACAAACAAGAACTGAGCAGATGTTTTCTATCATTACCCTATTATTATTACTTTTTTTTCCCTAATATTTGTCAGAATTATGAGTACAGCATATAATGGGTACATAAGTTCAAGCAACTATGTCTACATAAAATATGAAAGACCTTAAATGAACAAACCAATGGAGTGATTTCGTTTGTATCAACTTTTCTCTATTTACCTACACCCTTATAATACAAAGTAGAGGAGGAGATTTATAAATGAATTTGAAGTTGATCATTTCTAAACCATTATGTTTATTAACATTAAAATCAAATCAGTGATTATGAGCAAACTCTGCATGTTTTACTGGAAAATTTCAAACTTGGACTACATCTTATTGATATTTGAGGAAAATAGATTTACTTTCCTTTAAAGCATTCAGAAAAGAATATCACAAGTAGTTTGGTAATTAAAAAATCAATTATTAAGTACTAAAATACTTCTAATGGCAAACCAACAAGGAAAAAATGTTCCTGCTAAACTTTATATTATCTCACAGACTTTCATTAATTTATTCCATCAGCCAGTCATTTTCTTCTTCAAATTGAGAACCTTCTCAGTATCAACAGACTTGGAGCAATGCTAGAGACTAAAGAGATGCATGTGACATAACCCTGCCCCTAAGGAGCTCACAACCTCAAAAAGAAGACTGAGTAAACCAACAATTAGAACTCAGTATACAGAATGGGACAAAAATTGTTCGTATAGAAAACAATACATTAATAAATAGTAATGCAATAAACTGTTTCGCATACTCACAACTGTAAACCTACCTTTGCCTCATCCTCTATAATGAATAACAAAAGGATGCTCAAATACCAGCAAAGCTCTTATTTGAAATAGAGGGTGGGACAAGGAAATGGGCTAGGGTACAGTGTGTTTAGGGAAAGCTTCGGAGAAGGGGAAATGCTTGAGCTAAATTTTGAATAAAGTCAAGGTAAGAAAGTGCATTCTTGAATGGAGAATGGTTTATCCAAGGCATAAATATTTGAAATAGTATAAAGCAACCTGGAAACTACAAACAATAGCATTATTGAATACCTATTATGTACCAGGCATACCAATAAACATTAATTTAACAAAGGTTCAAAAGGTCTACATAACTTGTGCAATCACATAAAATTTAGACTTGAACTCAAGTAATTTGATTTCACAACTTTTGCTCTTAACCAATCAACAAATGCAATGGAATTTCTTACGGTTAATAAAAATAAAGTGACTAAAGGAAAGAATATAGACATAATGAAATAATGATATAAAATTCTGCTGAGGAGTATGGACTTGTTCCTAACAGCATAAGTAGCTATTAACAAATTTTAAGATGGGGAAGTGCATATGTTGAAGAAAATTATTGTAATGTTCTAAGTGAGAGCAAAAAGATCCAAGAGTAACAGTGGAGATGAAAAATGAAAAACATCTATGTCAAGAGATATTCAGAATGTAGGATCAAGAAGACTTCATTCCTGGCTGGTGTGACTCAGTAGTTGAGTGCCGACCCTTGAGCCACAAGATCACAGTTCGATTCTGGTCAGGGCACATGCCCAGGTTGCAGGCTCGATCTTCAGTAGGGGGCATACAGGAGGCAGGCGATCAATGATTCTCTCTCATCATTGATATTTCTATCTCGCCCTCTCCCTTTCTCTCTCTGAAATCAATAAAAAAGTAAACTTCCTAGCTGATTAGGGTGGATGATAGGAGAGACAAAGATGTTTCTCTAGGTTCTGGCTGGGGTAATAGATAGATGGTACTCTAGAGCTCAGAAGAACAGTCTAGAGGAAAATGTGTTTACAGTATTAAGGGATGGTTATAAAAAATCAGCACGTAAAAGCATGACAATTTTATAAATAGGAAAGGTGAGATGGTAGAAGTGGAATCTGAAGGAATATCAAATTTATGGGTCTGACAAATAATACTTTTTAAGCTAAAAGGAAGCAACCCAGAAAGGCTGGAGCAAACAAGAAAAAGAAAGTAATGGTATAATAAATATGGGAGAGGAACATTTACTATAAGAAGTCCATTTCCAAATGCCGCCCAGACAAGAAGAGAGGCAAGCACCATAAGTGCATGTACCATGTTTGCTAAGTAAGGTCCCAGTTGTTTCTTAGAACCATCCTTTTGTAGAGTCTGGGAAGAAGATCAGTAGGTAGAACAAGGAAAGAGAGTTGATGAACTGAAACAATGAGTGTAAATTATTCTTTTAAGAAACTTGGCTGCCAAAGGTAGGAGAGAGACAGGGTAAAAGTCAGATGAGGACAGAGGTTGCGGGGAGAGAGAAAAGTTTCGGTATGAGGGAAAAATTGAGGATACAAGAGAGAAGGGAAACTGAATAAGCAAAGACCTTGAGGGAAATGACCAAGGTAAATTTACCTCTAGCTATATCTGCCGCGGGGAAAGGTAGTTTTACTCAAGTAATAAATCATATTGTTGGTTTATTCTAGTGAGGAAAAACTCCAAAGACACCTCCAGAATCCTTCTTAGGAATCCTTGGAAGCAATTTGTTTTCTACCGTTTTGCAGAGAGCTAGATTATCTGCCTAAACACAACATAAATAAAAAATAAAACACTTTGGTACATTGTACAATTAAACATTTTGGAAAATTTGCCTTGCATAATAATTATATTTTTAAGGGATTTGCACACTTTAAAATTTCCCTCACATAATTTATTCATGCATTTTGTTTTGTTTTCTCAATATTCAAAATAACCAATCTTCTCTTTGTTCCATTGTCTCAAACACTGTTGATGTTGGCAGGATAGTATGCTAATGGCTTGGCATAGACTCATGGAACTACATGGTCCCAGAGAGGTCCCAGGGAAGGTAAGCTCCTTAAAATTTTGAAGTTTATTCCTAAGAGTATTGGTATTATTAGTGTTTTATAAACAAACTATGGAATTATTACATTAAAGTTCAGATTTATAAATATTTTATTGTATATATAGAATACATTTTACCTAATAAAAGAGTAACATGCTAATTGACCGTAACTTCACGATGCCAACCAGCCAATCAAGAGTATGCAAATTAACCTAACAAAGATGGTGGGTTAATTTGCATACACGGGTGCCGAGCAGCCGGGGGTGGGGTGGGATACTTGTGTCACCGCCATGGCGACAACGCAGGTGTTCTGCACCAACCCAGCCACTCCGAGCCTCTAGGAAGCATGGGGAAGGTGGAGGGGAAAGGCGGGCTGGAGGGGAAAGGCAGGCTGGAGGGGAAAGGCGGCTCCAGGCTGGAGGGGAAAGGCGGCTCTGGGCCAGAGTGGAAAGGCAGCTCCAACCAGAGCGAAGGCGGTACCAGCAGCCAGGAGAAGGAAGGCCCATTCTTGCATGAATCTTCATGCATTGGGCCTCTAGTTCTATATAATAAAGAGCTAATATGCAAATGGTCGTCATGCCCTTGTGCCCTTGCACCCTCACACCCTCATGCCGAGGCCAGGGGACCTGAGGCCATGCCCCCCACCCTGGTGCCGGGGTACCTGAGGCTGGGCCACGGGACCTGAGGCTATGCCCCCCGCCTGGCATCAGGCCGGGGGACCTGAGGCTGTACCACCCCACCTGGTGGGGCTTGACGAGGGACCTGAGGCTGTGACCCCCCACCCAGTGGGGCTTGATGAGGGACATGAGGCTGCGCCCCCCCCCCCCACTCTGCGGGCCTGATGGGGGTGGGGCCAGCCAGGTCTTGGTCTCGCACAATTTTGAGGCGTGCGGGTGGGCAGGGACTTGACTCTGGGTTCCGCAGTGAGCCCCAGACTCTGACTGGAGGGATATTTTCATATATATTTTACTAGTTTTTCTTCATCTCTGACACTTCTATTATAGAGAAAGGGCAAATAGCAATATTAAAATATTTCCTCTAATTAATTCCCTTTTAATGTGCATGAATTTTGTGTACCGGGCCACTAGTCCTATATAATAAAACCCTAATATGCAAATCGACCAAACTGTGGAACAACTGGCCACTATGATGCGCACTTATCACTGGGGGCAGATGCTCAACACAGGAGCTGCCCCCAGTCGGAGGCAGCTCCTGCATTGAGTGTCTGCCCCCCAAGAGGAAGGCGACCAATGGCGGCGATCAGGGAGTGGGACCAGCCAAGGCAGGTGCCAGTGGGGGCCTCTCTATCACCCCACAGATCAGCCCTGATCGCCGGCCAGGCCTAGGGACCCTACCCCATATATTGGGAACAGTCTCTTAGATTTAAAAATTTAACCCTTTGCACTCGCTTGCTTTTTTCTCGATTCCTTTATTCTAATGCTAACCATGTTGAGTCACACTCGACATCCGAGTGCAAAAGGTTATACCTGGCAAGGCTACTCTAACACTGAAAAAACAGGATGATTCAGTGATGACATGCGTGGACTCTGGCTTGCACATTTTGTGGTCAGCCCTGATTCCGACATTTATAACTGTGTGACAAAGCCAATTACTTAACTTCTTTTTGCTTCGTTTTTCCACCCATAAGATGGGGAAAATGGTACTACTGCCTCAGAAGAATCATGTTATGTACCACTTTTTATAATCAGGGCAAAAAAATGTAGCTGCCCATACAACAGCAAGATGCCTTTCACCTGTATGAAATGTATGGTCACTGGTGCATGCAGCGTCCCAGATTGCGAGAGGGATGTCCGACTGTTAGTTTAGGCCCAATCCCCTAAACCGGCAGTCGGACATCCCCCAAGGGCACAGGCTGGGCTGAGAGAACCCCCCCCCCCCAGAATTCACAAATTTCATGCACCAGGCCTCTAGTATGTAATAAAATAAGTAAAATACAATGTATCTAGCTCTAGTTTGAATCAATCATACAAATGACAAGGGGGAGATTTCCATATAACTTAATAAATAGACAGTGTAAAAATGTTTCTTGCTGAATAAATGCCATTCTAAAGTTTTCTTTCCATCAGGACACTTTCAGAATCAACCGAAATTAAAGACATCTTATCCTGATATAGTATCAGATACAGCATTTTATTAACATTTAATGATGTTCTGCAATCTTTTGCAATATTTATTGCTTTGAAAAAAAATGCAAACATCAAGATTAAATTACCAAAATTTCTAAGAGACTGATTTCATAAATGATATAATAGACATGTTATATATATTAATTTGTCAATATTGATGCATTGCTCATATCAAAAGAACTGTGTTGGGCCCCATGACAATTTTCAGAAATTCTTAAGAATATTTTTCTTTTTCTGACTAAAACGGTCCTAAGAATATTTGGTCTTTTCTATGACAGTTCATTTAACTTAATTAAAAGGAACAGAGAAAAAAAACTGGATGTTTTTGTGGAACTCAGATAATCATAAAAATGCAACGAAGCCCCAACAAAAGCAAAGATAATTAAGTAGAATGTTGCTGTCTATAAGTTTATTAAAGGTTGATATAATACTTCTACTAATTGTTCTATATAACCAGTTAATTTTTAGGAGGTTAACTGGAATTCAGCTAGCACAGTTTTTAAATTTCGGTGGTAAATGTTGTGGCTTCCAACCGTGTGAGAACACAGCAACAACAACCACAACAAATGGCACTAGGAAGCAGGCTCTTACCAGGTATCTAATCTGCTGAAGCCTTGACCTTGGACGTCCTAGCATTCAGAATTATGAGAAACAAATGTCTGTTGTCTATAAGCCACCCAGACTTTGGCATTTTTGTTACAGCAGCCCAAACAGACTAAGACTGCTCCATAAGGGTATGGACTTAGTTTTGTTTACTACTCTATCTCCGGCTCCTACAGCACTTGGTATGTGGAAGACAAACAGTAAATACCTGTGAATGGATGAATGTAAGAATTCACAGTTGAAAAGATGATTTATTTTTATTTTGAAATAGATGAATCTGGATCAGCGAAATCTATTCCGTAAGTTATCCGTGCCCTTCTGCCTATTTATTGAGACGATAAAGCTCATAACACGGGAACCAATTACATTCTCACTAGTTCTTATAATGTTTAAAACAGGCGGTAGTGATCTGAGAGGCCCTAACTGACGGATACCAAAATGTTATTGTATGGCTTCCTCATGCTTTCAGCAACAGGAACAAAAGAAAAACAAAACAACCTAAACCACCAACAAAAAAGAACACAGAAACTCAGGCTGGAGGAGGTAATACCTGTACTTAAAAGACGATCATATGTTTTGTGATATTTTGATCTTTATAGCTGAAAGAACTGAAAGAAGAAAAAAGGTATACAGGCAGTCCTCGGGTTACATCGGACTTGACATACACCATTGTGGTTATGTCACCATGTTTATTTAAAAAAAAAGTTCTGTCATTTCGATGTATGAACATATGTGCTTTATGTTTTTTTAGTATTTATTTATTCATTTGCCACAAGGTCAGGAGTTATCTTCCTTTTAAATTTTTGTTACTGTTTCACCTCATTACTGCTGTGTATGTGCTCCCTGTGAGTGATGTAGGTGCTTATGTAGGTGGGTTCCGACTTACGGATCTCCCACGTAACCCAAGGACCTCCTATTCAAAATATAATCATAAACTGCTTCTTACCATTTAAGTATACCTCCCATGGTAACTATATGATTTGACTTATGACACAGAATTATTGTTCTGGCAGAAGTAACAGGGCTTTGGCGAATTAGCATCATTTTTCTAGCTGAGATGGAAAAAGTCAAGGTGAACAGGAGAGGAAGAGGAGGCACATGCTTAGTAGATGGGAAGAGAGTCTGGCCTTCAGCACACTGCACTGTAGCCCTGAGCACAGAGCATGGCATAGGCGCTGATGCTCTTCCAGGCATAGGCGCAACATCAGGCTCTAAGGAATGTACCAACCCTGCTCCGAGCAGTGCCCACTGGCCAAGAGGACCTGCATACAGATCAGCTTTTCTGTCAGTTAATGCTGTAGCTATGAACACTCTTCTCAGGAGTGAAGTCATTTGATGGCAACTTAACTAATGATACACTGGAAAGAAGAGGTCAGGAGACTTTCTCATGCCTCTGCACCTTAATTCTCCAATTTGCTAGAACAAATGGAAAGTTCATAGATGTTGTCTGTATAAATAAGGCGGTACCAAACCAAAGTTCACTTGGAAGTAAAACTAAAAAGTGAGGTGGTTTAAGTAAGTAAATTTGAAGCTCAGACTATGGTATTCATTGTTACAGTTCCCTGTAAACTAGGCCAAACATTAATCGCTGCAGACAGCCTCCAAACTATAACAATGCAGTTAGTAAATAAAATTTTAAAAATACCCAGTTTTAATATATACTTCCACCCTAGAAACTGTTTCAACATAATTGTTCCCTCCTTCATCTCCACAGAACTCTGACCTCATGTCTTTGCCCTTGTGATTCTGTTAGGAGTATTAGAGAATGACTATGTTTAAAGCTTTTGTTATAATGATGATGATTTGTATACCTACAGAAAATGACAGAACTGGTAATAGGAGAAGGGAGGGCTAGAGACAGCTATTCCATTAAGCAATTAGTCATTAGCCACCTGCTATGTGTACTGCTCTGAATGATCTCAGGGACTCAATGGTAACTAAGTCTTTATCCAAGAAGTTTTACAATAGAGTAGGAGGAAAATGACAGACACATGTCTGATTATAATACATCTAGGATGAGATAAGATATGTGACATAAGAGAAGGGAATTCATAGGATCTGAGGGTTCAAAGAAGATGATATTGCATGTATCTGTGGAGTCCAATATGAGAAAGGGACTGTAAGAATGGCTATTATAGTGAGAAGGAACTCCAGAGGCAAAAGGAAGAATAAGAAGGAACAGGAAGAAGTTCAGCGTAAAGATCACAGGGTATATGCAGCAGAGCAGCAGTGGACGGACTGAAAGGACATGTTGTAGAAGGCCACGGATGTTAAGATGCTACATTTGAACTCAATAGGCAAAAGTCAGTATTAGAAAGAATCTAAGCAAGGTAAGGGTATCACTGTGTTTATTTATTATGAATGGCAATCTAATAGCAATGAGGATGAACTGAGATGGGGGAGTGAGGATATAGGATGGCTCATTAGGATGCAATCATCATAGTCCAGTCAAGCTGTGATAAGAGTCTGAATAAAGTGATGATAATCAAAACGGGCAGGAGCAACAGAATGAAGATAGAATAGAAACCTGGATTTGCAAAGGTTTGGCTACAGGGATACCGGAGAAGGGCACGCCAATGACAATTTTGCAATACTGAGTTTCAGTGAACTCCACACCCTCCTAAGCACTTTATGTATGTCATTCATACATTAATAGAACAAATGAAAAACAATCCTATTTATTTTTTTTTTTACATACGAGGAAACTGAGGCTTAGAGAAGATGAACAAGTTGTACTATAGTAAGTACCAAAACTGGGGTGTGGATTGAAAACTACTCAATTATATTATACCTTTTAGGAGGATAAGCATGGTTATACTAATATTAATAGCAAAACCATATTTTTTATTCCAAGGTTGTTCCCTGATATTTCCAATTGGTATCAAATTTTCAAATGCACGGATTTTTAATCTATTAACCTTATTTATTTAATTTTTCTCACTTCTATAATACACAGTTAACTGACAATGTTATAGTACAAATAAGATTTTGATGCAAATCAGGCATCAAAATAAATTTTAAAAAATAAAAAGAGAGGGAAATTTAATCAGAAATATATGATATAACAATACTCAAAATCAAGATAGGAGGACAATCTAGGGGGAAATGTAAAAGTTATGTTTCATACTCTGGTGTTTTCTACATAGATGAAAACAATGAAATGAGAAGGTTACTTGACATATTTTCTAGAGTTCTCCCCTCAGATGACAGAATTTGAGGCAGAAAAAAAGACATATTTTAATGTTACCTAGGGATAGAATCTCAATGAAATTGTGTGACTTTCAGGCTACTGTTTCTATAGGGAAATGATGAAATCTGCCTATATTTTCTGACTGTATTGCTTCCAAATATCTTCCAATAAGTGTATCAACAGGGCTAGAAACTAATGAGACATTACATTATGACACATCATAAATTTTAACCTGAAACACGTTTTACATGCTTACCTTTTATAAATTGATTTCATATGAACACACAGACAACAGAATGAAGAGATATTCAGAACACTGTTCCTGACCTCTAAGTAATGCTACTGGAATAAAATGGACTTCTTATTTGTTTCTGACTTAATTTACATTTACTTTCCTTCTTTGGGTCATAATTTACTAGACATACTTGTTAAAGGAAGACAAAGATTTAGAGACTTTGTTGGTGACTGAACTAAGCACGTATATGGAAACCGTCATCTGTCCCAAGTAAGTTAATGGGCACAGGAGGTGACATGATGTGGAAAGAACACAGATTCGGGAGCTGGTCACCCAGCCTCTCTAATCCTCCATTCCCAACCAGACTAAAGAATACCCACTTGGCAGTGCTGGGTGAGGAGTAGGGACTTTGGGAAGGCAGCCGGCAATGTGCCTGGAACACTACAGGCCCTCCAAAAATGCCAGCTATTATTTCTGTTAGCTTCCTAAGGAGGCAACCACCAAGCTGGATTGAATTAGAGGCAGAGAGACATTAAGAAGAGAAGTGTAGCCGACCAGAAGTGGCTCAGCAGCTGAGCATTGGCCTCTGAACCAGGCGTTCACAGTTTGATTCCAGGTCAGGGCACATGCCTGGGTGGTGGGGTTGTGGGCTCAATCCCCTGGGCAGTGGTGTGTGCAGGAGGCAGCTGATCAGTGATTTTCTCTCATCCTTGATGTTTCTACCTCTCTCTCCCCCTCTCTGAAATCAATAAAAACATAGTTTTAAAAAGAGAAGAGAAATGCAAAAGAGAAAAAAGTGTGTGAGAGAGAGACGGAAGAGAAAGATCATTTTTCATATATTAAAAGTTCTGGGATTAATAGCAGAACTTATTATGCATACCACTGATTAAAAATCATAAAACACATTGGTGCAGTTGGTTCTCAAGCAAATCCATACCATCAGCCCCATGTTTACTTTTTCTGGAGGTTATATATATTTTGGGATGCCTCCGAGCTTATTTTTCATTTTTGAGAAACATTTACAGAAGAAGATGGGTGCATGGTTTTATCCACATGGATCTCTCTCTGGCTTCTGCTTGTGGGCATGATAATGCTCTGCTGATGGGTGGGGAGAGCCATACTAGATATCATGTCCGAGGATGTTCAATGCAGCCCTAAAGATAAATCAGTTCACTAACTAAATAGAAGGGGTGATTTTGGCCAGTAAACTCTTCTCACAAGAGACAGGAAAACTTATAGCTGAACACTGTTCTCACAGCATGGTGAAATGTGAGAGTGTTAAAGATGAAATAGATAGGAGACAACAAAACCAATGGTTAGCTACTTGCTAAAATATTCCTTCTCAACATGCTCTTGAAAATGCTGCTAGACAAGATGTGGGGAAATCTGTCAAGTCCAGAATTGGGTTGTTGCTTTAAAATGAGGTCTTGCAACTGAGGAGTCCAGGAAAATTTTGCTTGTTGTATCTTTGAACGCAGGGGGACATTGGAGTATTTCTGTCATGACCAGCCCAATTGGTTCATCCAACTCATCACATAACTTTTAAACTATAATTCTGTCTCCCATGTAGTTCTATTTATACAGAGAGAATGTACTGATCACATGGAATTGGTGTTTCTGTTCGCATTGACAGTGAATTCTTAGAGATTCAAAAGAAAGCTTCTATCTGTAATTTATTTTCTTACATCGCTCAACAATAATGAGCTATCACTAAACTGTGTAATCATATCCTGTGAGGTAATTCTTCATTTAAAATAGTAAATTAGCATTCTAGTAACTAAAAATAATTATAATTATATATACACAGAATATATATACATACTAGAGACCCAGTGCACGAAATTCGTGCACGGGGGTGTGTGACCCTCAGCCCAGCCTGCACCCTCTCCAATCTGGGACCCCTCAAGGGATGTCCGACTGCCCATTATCAGGCCTAAACTGGCAGTCAGACATCCCTCTCACAATCCAGGACTGCTGGCTCCCAATTGCTCTCCTGCCTGCCTTCCTGATTGCCCCTAACCACTTCTGCCTGCCAGCCTGATCACCCCTAACCACTCCCCTGCCAGCCTGATTGATGCCTAACTGTTCCCCTGCCAGCCTGTTTGCCACTAACTGCCCTCCCCTGCAGGCCTGGTCATCCCTAACTGCCCTCCCCTGCAGGTCTGGTACCCCAAACTGCCCTCCCCTGCAGGCCTGGGTCCCCCCCAACTGCCCTACCCTGCAGGCCTGGTTTCCCCCAACTTCCCTCCTCTGCTGGCCTAGTCACCCCTAACTGCCCTCCCCTGCAGGCTTGATTGTCCCCAACTGCCCTCCCTTGCTGGCCTGATTGCCCACAACTGCCCTCCTTTGCAGTCCTGGTCCCTCCCAACTGCCCTCCCCTGCTGGCCATCTTGTGGTGGCCATCTTGTGTCCACATGGGGGGCAGCCATCTTGTGTGATGGAGTGATGGTCAATTTGCATATTACTCTTTTATTAGATAGGATATGTATGTATATATATATATATGTGTGTGTGTGTGTGTGTGTGTGTGTGTGTGTGTGTGTGTGTATGATTATAAAGAGACATCAATAAAATGTTATCCTTTGGATAAGAATATCTTTTAAAAAATGAGTTTGGCCCAGCTGGTTGAGCATCGACCTATTAACTAGGAGGTCACTGTTCAATTCCCAGTCAGGGCACATGCCTGGGTTCCAGCTCAATCCCAAGTGGGGTATGCAGGAGGCAGCCGATCAGTGATTATCTCTCATCACTGATGTTTCTATTTCACTCTACATCTCCCTTCCTCTGTGAAATCCATAATAAAAAATTTTAAATGAGTTTGTGCATCTGAGCTTTTGGGATCCTCAGAGCCCTGGTTTCCATTAGAGCTTTTGGCACAACATCCACAGTTTTCACAAATTTCCTGATACTGACCTCAGCTGGGTACACAACTTTCAGTTTTCAACAGTGCATTTCCTGCTCATTATTTTCTGATACTTGCCCAATATAGTTGGATTTTGATCCACACAGTCTGACTTGAAGTCCATTAGCCTAGGTTCTCGAATTCTACTGCCAAAGGAAAAAAGAAAATATTTGCATGGCTCTAAATGCAGTAGTATATGCTTTAATGAGATCTAGCCTATATTCATTCTCTAACCCCATGCCATCTTCTCCTTGAAATGTACACATGTACTTGGGCAAATTACGTTTCCTCTTAAATACTCCTGGCCTCAATTTCCTCATCTGTAAATTAGGTATAGAATTGTAAAGGTAATACTAGAAAGGACAAATTAGTACATAATACATAGAAACACATTTAAATTCCTTTCTTCCCAAGAGTGCTAAATTTTCAGTGATCAGCTTCGTATCTCCATAATACCCTCTCAAAATGACAGAAACAATACATTCACACTATCTTTGCAAATTATCAGATAAATCTAATACATCTTTGTTTAGCAGATTAGCCTTGTCAGGCCATGAATATGTGTCATTCTCACCCTTCAGACATGATTGTATTGACATATGGAACAGCTGACCATGTTTTGGAGACATTAATTGAAATTATGAAAGGAGAAGCTTTGATCTTCCAGCCTACAGTGTGTCTGATGAACAGAACTGATAGCTCTGTGCTTCAGTATGTGTGGTAATTTTTCCTAAAAAAAAAAGTTATGAAAATAAGTCTTTATTAAGTATGTTGAAACTTCAGAAGAGTTATACTAAATGTGTATTTGTCCTGTGTTAAATTTCTGAATATAAAAAAGGTTCTTTTAGTTCACAGAATTCCACTGTACCCATTAAAATCAGATGATTGCAAAATTATTTAAACTATGTAGACCAGAGAAAAATCTTTTTTTTAAATCCTCAAATTATTTTCAAGGCAAACAAATATAATAAAAAAACAGATAACTGTAATATGAGTATTAAGATATATCAACCTCATATGTAGAATCAGAGAATATAGAGGCAGAATTTATTTTAATTATCAAATTGAATGCAGTAATGTACCAAAAGACACTTTTAGATACTTCAAGAGAAACTGAAACTCTTGTTCACAATTGGAGGGAATGTAGAATGGTACCACCACTATGGAAAAAAGTATGGAGATTCCTCAAGAATTTAAAAACAGAACTACCATATGGCCCAGCAACCCTAATTCTGGGTATATATCCAAAAGAATTGGAAAAAAATGTCTTATAATATAAAAATTGATCATAAAGTCTTATAAGGTTCACTCATATCAATTTTAACAATGTGCTTTGCTTTTATATGAAATTTTCTCTGGGTTTGTTCTTCCTGCAAACTTGAAAAAACAGATTTTTGAGATTTTCATGGCCTATTGAATAAATGTAACCTTAAAAAAACATCATTGCATGTTTATAGATTCCTGCTATTTATGAAGTATCTGAAAAAACTATATATATATTTTTAATTCCATAATTAGAACCTTACATGCTTATAGCTCCTTAGGACCTATTATAAGCTATAAATAAATAATATATACACTGGAAAGCCCTAGGTTACACTGTCCAACAATTATCATATACACACACAAAATAAATAAATCTCTAAATTACAGGCCTGTTTTATATTAATTATAAGGTGCTAAGTCCCTACTGGTACGGAGATTCTTATTTTAGGAATCAGTGAGCTCCAAGTATTCTGTAAACCCTGATATTGTATGAAAGCATGTGGTAGACATTTTTCCAGACAGTGGTTCCACAGCTTCCCTAGATTGCTAACCATCCATCACACTGCCCCATCGAAACATAAATAAAAGAGTATCATACTTAAACTACAAAAAATATTAGGAAGAAGATAAAGAATTAAATGTAACAATTGTAGTCAGAAAGTCAAAATTAGGTACTTCAATATGTCTATCTCTCTCCACTTTTTTTTTTTTTTTTTAAGAACTGAAATCAGAGTTATTTATAGTGCCAATGTGTAATAAGACTTATTCCATTAGAGGAGAAGGCCATTGAAAGACACCAGCTATTCTCAAATTTAAGTGTGCTCAGTTACCTGGGGTTTCTTATACTGGGGAGGTCCCGCAGAATCTGCCTGCTTAACAAGCACAGGGGGTGATGGAGATAATGGAGATATAAGTAGTCAACAGAACACCTGCTGAGAAACACGGCTTTCCTTCCAATCCATCAACAATTTCTCCTTAAAAGATTTGTGCTATGTTGTAATTTGTAAATCAGGCACCCTGGGGCAAGATTCTGTTTGTTGCATTTTTTTTCCCCAAAAAGCAACCAAAGTTCTTATAGTACCTATAATAGAGAATAAATATATAAAAAAATAAACACTTACATGCCAAAGCTACTTTCAATATTTTTCAGAACATCAAATGACTAGAAGCTGGTGCACAAAATTTGTGCAATCGGGGAGGGGGGGGGTGGGGAGCGTGGGGAGTCCCTCAGCCCGGCTTGTACCCTCTCACAGTCTGGGAGCCCTCGGGAGATGTCCGGCAGTTGGACATCCTTAGCGCTGCCACAGAGGTGGGAGAGGCTCCCTCCACCGCTGCTGTGCTCACCATCCATGAGCCCAGCTTCTAGCTGAGCAGCGCTCCCCTTATGGGAGCGAACTGACCATCAGGGGACAGCTCCTGCATTGAGCGTCTGCCCCCTGGTGGTCAGTGCATGTCATAGTGACCAGTCATTCCACCATTTGGTCGATCTGCCTATTAACCTTTTATTATATAGGATAATCTCAAAGGTCATTTTATTAACTATCAATCACTAAAACAGTAATAAATAAAAACCAGATAATCCAAAGTTTAGATATTACGTAATGTGAGATTAAAGGTGAAAATATAAATACAATTTATTTGATACTAGAGGCCCAGTGCATGAATTCGTGCATGGGCGGGGTCCAGCCAGCCCGCCCCTATCGGAGCCAATCAGGCTGGGCCAGCTGGGGGCAGGGGACCTGGGAGGTTGGCTGGCCAGCCCCACCCTTGATCGGGGTTGGCCGGTCGGCCTTCCCCCAATCAGGGTGGTGTGGGGGGCGGAGGGCGATCGAGGGCAGGGCTGGCCAGGGAAAGGAGTCGCGACTGGCCAGAGGAAGGGGCCTCGGGTGTTTGGCCGGCCAGCCCTGCCCCCTGGTCAAAACTCCCTATCAAACTCCCAGCAGAGGGGACAATTTGCATATTAGCCTTTTATTATATAGGATTCCAGACTATGCCTCAGTTTAACAAGAATATTTTTTACATCCCTAGAATGTTGGGGTTATGTAACCACTAAGTCTTCAGAAAAATTGTGTGATCCCTTATTAATTCTCAAATATTCAATTAGCTTTACATGTCTGGAAAAAAAAAGAGGTTTTATTCCAAGGTCTAAAATAAACAGGCCATATAAATTTGACAGCTCATTATGATTTGTGAAAGAGTAAGAAATCTAAAGAAATCAGTGATATAGGGTAACATTTTTAACCATTATTTCCAACTTATAACAGGTCATTTGTAACTATAAAATCTTGAAATATATTATGAAAGGTAAAATGTACTTAATTTGTAAAACTTCAAATGATATAACCCTGATAATTGCTAAAATGAATTTTACACCCTGCAGGGTACAACTCACAACACCAAATTAAAATGCCTCAAAATATAGCCATCATTCTAATCATTTCCCCATAAGTCTAAGCAATACAATTAATTCTCTGGCATTTACTAGGTGTACCGGTTAATAATGCGGATTTTTTTCAATAGGTGGAGTTACACATATGTTGATATATATGGGATTTGATATGTATGCTATTTTGTTGTATTGACAACAAGCTTCAAAACTTCATATGTCAAATTTGCTGAAGGTGTTAACATCATAGATATTTTTACACTTAAAAATGTCGAATTTCATGCCAAAAAAAAGAGCATTTGCCAGAAGTTTTAATTCATTATTTTGAAGAAAAGTGCTACTGAATACTTCGGGAAGCTTATGGTGAACATGCTCCATCTCAAGATACTTATGAACTCTGGTTTAAACACTTTAAAAGTGATGATTTGATGTGAAAGACAAAGACGTCCAGGTCAACTGAAAAAGTTTGAAGACCAACAATTACAAGCATTATTGGATGAAGATGCGTGTCACACTCAAAAACAACTTGTAGAAAGATTAAACTTTGCCACATCAACTGAACGAAAGACAAACGGAAAACTGAAAAGTCATCAGTAAAATGTTGCTTCAACGGCACGAAAGAAAGTCTTCTTTGCATCGAATTGTGACTGGCGACGAAAAGTGGATTTATTTTGAGAATCCCAAATGCACAAAATCATGGGTTGATCCAGGTCAACTATCAACATCGACTGCAAGGCCAAATCGCTTGGGAAAGAAGACAATGCTCTGCTTTTGGTGGGATCAGGAAGGTGTGGTGTATTATGAGCTTCTAAAACCAGGTGAAACCGTTAATACTGATCACTACCGACAACAAATAATCAATTTGAACCACGCTTTGATCGTGAAACGACCAGAAGGTGCCAGAAGACACGGCAAAGTAATTTTGCTTCATGATGATGCACCATCACACACTTCAAAACCAGTAAAAGACACGTTAAAAGATCTTGCCTGGGAAGTAGTAACCCACCCGCTGTATTCACCAGAACTTGCTCCTTCAGATTACCACTTGTTCCGATCGATGGCACACGCACTTTCTGAGCAGCACTTCAAAACGTACAAAGGAGTGGAAAATTGGGTCTCTGAATGGTTTGCCTCAAAACAAGAAAAGTTCTATTGGGATGGTATCCACAAATTACCTGAAAGATGGGGAAATGTGTAGCTAGCAATGGACATTACTTTGAATAAAGCGCTTTTGATGTTTCTCTTGAAGTTATCGTGTTTTCTTTGATTACAAAATCGGCTATTATTAACCGGTACACCTAGTATGCAAGTTTTCTACAGTGAATTCATATGAACTCAGACATCATCAGGCAATCTTGATGTACTTGGTACACAAATTATCTTGTCACTCAGGAACTGCCTCCTTCATTCAAAAACACCCGCATATCTGTCTCGTTTCCATCATCCTCAGGCATGGCACAGAGCACCGGGACGACGGCTGACAGGGAACTGGAGTCACCCTGGCCGGTCTGCAATAGTCTGACAAGAATGGGTGGCATTTAAGGTCATCTGAAAAGTATGGAGACCCCTAACCAGAAAAGAGTGCTGGATAAAGCTGCTTTTCACACATCACTTCTGGGTCCATGTGCAATAGTCAGATACCTCTTAAGCAGCATGCACATAAAAATACAAACTCAAATGTTTGCTATTTGAATTGGTTTCCAGAATCGGTAGGAAATATGGTGTCACCTTGGCAGTATTTTGCATGTGCCCCCCCTCACCCTGGTTTCTAAATGTCAGACTTAAAACATCCAAGAATATTTTTCCCTACATTTGCCTCAGCCATATGTATTGTGATAGAAGGGCGGTAATATTTGTTCACACTATTTTAATTCATCAAAATTAGAAATGAGATGCTATTAGGAAAACTCATAAATGCAGTAAGTTAAAAACCCACAGCAACGGAGTGATTAATAAGGATTTCAGACAATGCCAATTTCACATAATATATTAAATTTGCTTATGTGAAAGGATTCGTTTATAATATTTCCTAGTATAGCATTCCATTTTACCACTTCCAAACTCATCTCTACCCGACTGACTTTCATTTTAGACCGCAAGGCCATCCGGGACCATGTAGAGGTATGAATGCTGCTCCAGGGACAGGAAAGAGAATGTTTCTGCCTCAGGGGTAGGTCTAGAGCAGTGGTCGGCAAACTCATTAGTCAACAGAGCCAAATATCAACAGTACAACGATTGAAATTTCTTTTGAGAGCCAAATTTTTTAAACTTAAACTTCTTCTAAGGCCAATTCTTCAAAACAGACTTGCCCAGGCCGTGGTATTTTGTGGAAGAGCCACACTCAAGGGGCCAAAGAGCCGCATGTGGCTCGCGAGCCACAGTTTGCCGACCACGGGTCTAGGGCAGGTGAACAGTCACTGAGGTCTGGCCCAGTCCAGAAAAGGTTCAGGAGACCACAGCTGCTTTCGTTCTGGCTCTGTGTCCATCATCTTCTCAGAAACGCCTGAAGATCTACTTAAGTTAATGACCTTATGCTTCTCTCTCAGAAAAGTTCAGGCATGTCACACACCCTCTGCAGGCGATGGAGTTTTCCCCGACGCTTAGACCTTCAGCTGTCCTCCATTAACATCATGGACCTCACACAAGTTACTTGTGGGTACCGTCTCACCTTCCTGGTCCGTAAAACATGGATACTGATCATTACTTTGTAATGTTGCTTTGAGGATAAAATAAGACAAAGTACATAAAGCATGTGACAGTGCCTGGCATAGAAAAAGTGCTTAATTGTAGCAATAACTGTTAACGACTAATGATAATTCTTAGTATTTGAATAGCCATCGTAAGTTTGATCCATGGAATAATCTCCATTTCCAGCAAACAGTCAAGCATTGCTGTGGTGACATTTTTCCTCTATAGAGAAGATAAAGCCAGACAACTTGGCATGTAGCATATGTTCTAAAATTGTATGAAGATACCAAAGGCAATGGGAAAGCAGACGAGAGCATTTTAAAGATTAAAATGCCTTTTGATTGCTCTGTGTTATGTCCTGGGTTGCAGAGAGGCACTGTCAGAATCAGTAGCTTTATAAATGATGTGTTTTGTACAGCATAAAAGGCATGGCGAAGCATATTTCAAATTTTGTTTTGAAAGCACTGATTACCATACATCTTTGAAATTAAATTTTCTCATGGTTCACCTTTAAACTCTTACCCTGCTCTCAGAGAAAAATAAAAGGAAAATTCTTCTTCACCATTCCACCCCAAGTTAAACTGCAGATAAACATTAGAAATCACACAAATGAATTATTTTACCAGTCTAATATCTCTTCACTGAATACTCTCCTCCTTTTTTTGCCATTACTACAAGTAACTGAGTATCACCTGTATATTTTCATAAATATAATGGAAAGGCTAGTGTTTCCAGCAGCACTTTGCTTCTGCTTATCTGGTAATGCAATAATCAAGATTTCATTATAGCATAATAAATGTTTGAGGAGTGAGTGAATGGAATGTCAGATCTAATTCTCTGCTTTTCTTTTGATTAATATTAAATTTTCTATAGTTCTCTCTTCTTTGTGACCACTTCGCTTGATAAATAGTGAGCAATTCTTCCTCAGAAATCTTTTTTACAATATACTTTGCCCGCAGGTTGAAGATACCATTGAGTTTTTTTTCATTGTAGATTCGTGAATTATGTATAAAAAGGGCACTTCTGGCATATGTTCATTCAAGTTGAGTAAGATTAAGGTGAGTAAGATATTTTCTCACAGTTGTAATTACTAAATTCCCACTGTCACAACAGAAACCTTTTTCAAAAGTAAAAAGAACCAACTGTAGTAAAATGATCCAAATATATATATAATATTATTTCTTGTACTGTGTGGTACACAGTATACAAAAAATGTGGGCTACAAAATAATCATGGTGCTCATTTAGGATATATGAATGATGGTACTCAGCATGATAATCATGATACCGATCTACAGATGCCTGGTGTTATCACCTAAGTTTCTAAAGGATGGTGCAACTGGTTTTAAAATTTAACTAATGCCATATCATAGCACACATTTGACTTGTTCCTTGTTTCCAAAGAGTCCTTTGGAGAACCACTTCTAATCGACACACCCAAAATTCCTTACGGGGTTTTCCACGACAATGAGTATGAAAGAGACTAGAAGTGTTTACAGTGAACTCTTGGAAAAAGGATCTCCTACTGAAATACAATGGAGTGTTTCGTGCAAAGAAGAGTTCGAGCAACTAAGCAATGAAAAGGTACCCAGAGTGAGCATGGGTACAAAGTTCTTTGACTGCTATGGGTTCAATGCAAAATATCTTGCCCAGCTGGTATGGCTCAGTGGATTGAGCATCGCCCGATGCACCAAGAGGTCACCGTTTTGATTCCTGGTCAGGGCACATGCTAGGTAGGGGGTGTGCAGGAGGTAGCCGATCAATGTTTCTCCCTCATCTCACATGGATGTTTCTACCTCTCTCTCCCTTTCCCATTCTCTTTCTCAAATAAATAAATAAATAAATAAATAAATAAATAATAAATAAAAATAAACAATTATATGTATTAAAAAAGATACTTGTCTCTATTGGTGGCACTCACCTATATCATTGGCTCTTAGCTCAAAAAAACATCTATCATATTGGCAACTTGCAAGTGCTATTATCTGCACTTTTCTCTGGTCCTTCCCAGTTATGTAGGCGGATGTGATTTTGCCCTTTTTACTCTGAGGAGTCTTAAATGAGTCCTCTAAGTAACAGCTAATGTGGGTTTCTGCCATTTTTGCTGTGTACCTGAGCCCAGGGAGGTGTTCTACAATGGGAGCCATGAGGAAATCCTGATCACATCCAGTATCATTCCGGGTGCACAGGTGCTGCAGCTTGAAGTTGAGGACCGGCACAAGGTATAAAGAAGCACACTGACTCCACCTGCATCTCAGCCCCAATACCAGCACCTGCAGTTCCTCATTGGAAGGCTGCCCACAGACTGCCAGAACGTCTTTCCTATATCCCCAGAGACAGGTAAGCACCGGGCAGTCATGGCACCTTCCTCCCCTGAGCCCTTACCAAAGGGATGAAGACATGTACATCCTCAAGTCCCATTGCCTCCTCATTGGAACGATTCTGTGGTGAGCCTCCCATGTCTCCAGAGCTGTCCTGCAAGACTGCGTTATGCTACCCCCACTTCCTATGAGATTTTCCTGGATATCTTACTCTTGCTTCTCTTCCTTCCATTCCACGTCTACTTCCCCACCGTGCTCCTGGATTTTGCCAGGAACACTTCCTAGTAAACCTCCTCCACATAAATCCCGTCTCAGGTAGAGCTTCTGGAGACAGGTAACTATTAATAGTATTGCTAAGGGTGATTGAAAATAATACAAAGATAAAAAATAGTTTTCTTAAAAGTTATACAAAATGATAGAAAGCACGGATCAAGCACACTAAGTCCTCATTTAATGCCATCAATAGGTTCTTGAAACTGAGGCAAAGTGCCATATAATGAAACCAGTTTTACCATAGACTAATGGATATAGACAAATGTTAAGTTCCTATAGCATCTCATCAATGTTGTAACAAAATAACAATGAACAAAACGACATTATTCAAAGACCTGCTGTATGGAAACTTAAAGGGAAACAAAGTTGCCAACTTCTCAAAAGGCCTTGAGTGTCAATAAGCTTGTAACTTATTTGTTAGACAGTCATTTCCCATTTGAATGGTTTTAAGTAGGAGAAGCCATAGCCTATGTTTTTAAAAGTTTAGCTTGAATAATGCAGTAAAACTACCACTAAAGTCCTACAACTTTTCTGTTCTTTATGGATATAATGTAAGTGGGACCTCTTCAAAATTAGCAGAGATGCAGTGCTTTGTAATCGTTTCTCTCCAAATATGGTCTGAAGTGTATTGAAGAAATACTGACGACTAGCCAGAATCTGTCTACTCTGAAAGGCAGGTGCGCTCTGAAAGTGAGCACACACACACACCCCTGCACACACACACACCCCTGCTCTCAGTCAAATGCTCACCTGTCCCTACGGGGACTGTGGCCGCGTGCAAACACTCACACTTCAAAGTCATATGCAAGTTGACATTCGCCTGCAGATGACTTCTATCCTCTTCCTTAGTATCCCATTGTTCTGTATGGCTAGCAATCCAAGCTATATGCTCCGGTACACATTTCTAAAGCATCTTTTATCTTTAGACCACAAGATAACAGTGAAATGTTTCCAGGCATTGACATATATATTTTCATGACCACAGTGACATTCTCTTTGAGGCGGCATTTCCAACTTCAGCTAACAGTACCCGCCATTATGATGGCTTTCTGATAAAGGATATTTGCTATTTATTTCTTGCCTACAGATGGAGTTCAGTACTCTAGGGCCTGGAATGTTGCTGCCTGACCATTTATAAAGGTCCTCATGTTTGAAGGACTTGACATTTAAACCGACAATTCTCACCCTGAGTGCACAGAGGAATCAATTGGGAGTTTAAAAAAGAAAATATGAGTCCCACGCTCCATCCCATCCTAATACCTGGCAATGGTTTGTTTTTAAAAGCTCCCTGTGGTTCTCAATGCAACCAACACTTTAGACTGGTAGGTCTGAATCTGAGTTACATCGTGTTTTTGGTTTTTTTTATCCTTTCCATTTCTTTCTTTATAAAAACAACAACCGTTTTCATGTTGACATTAGTGCAGGAGTCCACCTTCTCCCCTGACTCGATTTTAATATTAAAATTGAGAGTTGGTCCAACAATTAAAAACAATGATACATTTGTATACTTCCTATCAGTTTATGAAGTATTCTCACAAATATCATCCCTATGAGACAAAAATAGTATTTATTTTAATCATTTTAAAGAAGAGGAAACAAGTCCTAAGAATGTGTATGGGATGTATGGCAGGCCGTAGAATAATAAACAGAGCCAGATACAACTGCTAATTCCAGGCACCGAGGTCCATCTATCAAGGAATACACCACCTGGTTTGATGCTTGGAAACGTAACAGTCTAAGGGGAGGAAAAGACGAATTGGTGAAGGACAGAGGATTTTTAGAACAGTGACACTGATCTCTATGATCCTATAATGGGGAATACATGACATTAAAATGCTGTCCAAACTCACAGAATGCATAACACTGAGTGAATCCTAAAATTAACTATTATGGACTTTGGGTTTTATGATGTGTCAATGTAGGTTCATCAATAGTAACAAATGTACCACTCTGGTGGGGGATGCTAATAACAGGCAGGATGTCTATGGGCAATCTCTGTACCTTTCTCTCAACTTTGCTGTGAACCTAAAACTGCTTTAAAAAAATTGAGTCTCTTGGAAAAAAAAGTAACATCCTTCAGACCCGCTTTGTTGAACCGTAAAACAAAGGGGTCTGGAATGTTTTAATGTGAGCTAAGGAGAAGATCATTATTACTGTAAGGTTTAATCCTTTCCCACCATCTTTCAGCAAATTGGCATCCATATATTGAGAATTCTCCCAAGTCAGCTTGTGATAAAAACCTTCAAAGACTATAGACTATGTTTCTCTTGTACGTGTTCATTATGTGGGTATAATTGTGCACCAAGGTGGATACAAAGGCACTGATAATGGTAACCCAGGCTGATGTAGAAAGAGATGCAAGCGCTTTTGGAAAGTATTAGCCTTTTCGCCAAGGTACAGAACTCCAAGGTAAAGAATGTGTGCCTAGTCAACAATGTCCCTCAGTTATTAACCACCCTACACAGTCTAGACTAAACAACCCATAAGGGCATATTCAAACTTGTGTCCCCACCTCCAATTCAGTGCCTGGCAGAGAGTGGGCACACACTAGATATTTGGAATGATGGAATAATCAAGGTGTGTGTGTGTGTGTGTGTGTGTGTGTGTGTGCGTGCGTGTGTGTGTGTGTGTGTGTGTGTGTGTGTGATGGAATGGGATAGCCTCTAGGAAATAGATTTCTAACTGTATTTTCCATTAGCATCCTCACCAGGAAGCTGAGCTTTGAAGAGTATTGAAACCATGAGTCCATGCAAATATTGCTTGCTACCTTTTTTTCTCCGAGGAATCCACTGCTCCCCACATCCTGTACCAACCAAATTTTCCTTTGATGCAAAGTCGCTATAAAAATCATTTTTATCCCCATTAACATCCCACTTGTTTCATAACAATTGAGATAATATCACCTCTAAAAGGCAAAATATAGAACACAAAGGATTAGAAGCCTGTGCAACAGATGTCTACAAGTTAGACAAGATAATTTCAAGAAAAACCCATGAGGTAGAGATTTCAAATAAAAACAGCAGCACAGCTACATACATGTCTCCATTACTTGGCCCCCTGTTCTGATAAGAATAGAAGCAAGTATTGAGCTCACTTTTTTTTAGGGCGCTGAGCATCTCTTAAAGTTGAAAAGCCAGCGTGGTATCTGCGTTCTCTTCCAGGATATGCTGAAGCCTTCCCAAGATGAATGGAGTAACATCCGGGATGCCACGGAAGCCACCCTGGCCTTGGAGAGGAACCTGAACCAGGCCCTTGTGGAGCTGCAGGCCCTGAGTTCCACCCGCACGGACCCTCATCTCTGTGGCTTCATGTAGAACCACTTCCTGGATTAGGAGGTGAAACTCATCAAGAAATGGGTGACACCTGACTAAGCTCTGCAGGTTGAGCTCACCTTTTAAGCAGTGAAGCAAAAGCAGGGTCTTAATAGTGGCAGGAGGAGGAATTAAGTAAGCAAGGAAAACCATTTGTTCAAGCCAGTTTCCCAGCCCCTTTTACCACTTCTACGTTTAATACACCTAGAAATGACAGGAGTGAAAGACTAACTCCGACTCAGCATATACACACTGAGTTCTGCTCCAAGTTTAACACATCAATAGGGCAAAAAAAGTAGTTTCTTTCTAGTTAGGGAAATATAAGCTGCATATAAAACATTCATGTAAAAATGCAATTATAAAAGTACAGTTATAAGAGTAGAGTAGAAAGAATGAAAAAAAGAGAGATTATCATGAGTCACAAAGACTTGGTAAAGCTTTCATAGAAAAAGAAAGAAGAGTGTTTGAAGAGGCTGAAGAAAAAAGAAAGCAAACCAGTTTATATATAAGTTAAACATAAAAACCAAAATTTTACATAATTTTATCAAACAGTCTTTTTATTTAGAGCCTTGTATCATCACTGATACGGTGTCTTCTCTATAACTATCAGAAGTATGAGTTATATAATAAAATCAAGAAAATGAAAAGCAACACAAAATGTGCAATTCACTTGAGATAAATAATACAGTATTTGGCATAACTATAAAAGGAAAATACATCACACAAGACAAAAATGGTTAAATCTCTACTTCTCATGCCATTTTTCTATCATTCTTTTTGATGACTGCATGTCTACTTATGAAATGTTTAAAAATTATTACATTTTGTTTCTGTCAAAAGAATTCTGAATTATTTGAATTTCATACCTTTTCCTAAACCATAACATCTGACTAGATTCTTTATATTATTGAATTGTTGTATGTTATCGAAGATATCACATTGGACAGTATTTGCATTCAGACCTAATTCAGAAATATAGCAAACTATCAGCAAAGAGAAATGAAGTACATATATTGATTTTATTCCAAGTATGTAAACCTGTACAGTTGACCCTTTAACAATAAGGGTTTGAATTCGTGCGAATCCACTCATATGCATATTTTGTTCAATAAATTCTGTAAAAGTACCTTTTTCTTCCTTATGATTTTCTTAATAACATTTTTCTCCAACTTAACATATTTATTATACAGTATAATATGCTAATTAGACCAGACAGCCTAACGACCTTCCGGACAACCTTCCAGATGAAGCCAGGGCTGCGAGGGCCGAGGCAAGCCACTGTGGCTGGGAGGGCTGAGCCTCTTGCACGAATTTCGTGCATCAGGCCTCTAGTAACATATAAAATACGTATGTGTTAACTATTTATGTTATCAGTAAGGCTTCCAATCAGTGAGTGGGCTATTAGTAGTTAAGTTCTTGAGGTGACAAAAGTCGTACCCAGATTTTCAACTGCGCAAGAGTTGGTGTTCCTAATCCCCACATTGCTCAAGGGTCAACTATAATCAGAATATTCCTCTTCAACACCTCTATTTAGTCTCAAAAGCCTAAAATGGAGGTGGGGAGGTAGAGAGAGGGTAAAGAGGGGACCAATGGTGACAGAAAGAGATTTGACCTTGGGTGGTAAGTGCATAATAAAATATACAGATTATGTATTACAGAATTGTACACTTGAAATCTATATAATTTTATTAACCAATGTCACCCCAATAAATTCAGTAAAATTTTTAAAAATTAAAATATATAGTATTTTTAAAAGCCTAAAATGCCCCTCAAAAATCCAAAGGTATCTACTCAATTGAAAAATAAGCTCTTTCCAATTAACATGTTAACACATATTTTTTCTCGGATAATGTTAATTATTTTAATATTCCTCTGTCAGTCAAACTAAGTAATCTAGTTCAGCTTCACTTGTTGAGATTTACACACAGGTCTGCCTACAAGAACAAATATCTCCTCAAATAATTCCAAGTTGGAAATGATTCTTGAGGAAGCGTATATCTCTAACACTGCATAAATATGGAAGCCATGTGGTGATATAGAAAGAACTCACACTTGTACCTTAGAAAATATCACATCTGTTAGACTTATACAGCCAGGTTGGAATTAATTAATTCTATGCCATTAGTGTAGTTTTGATAAACATGTAAGCTTTGACATCAAATCTAGATTTGTAACTTTTTTCAGACAATATATTTCACGATCAAACAATATGTCCATAAGGTCTGATTAGATCTTGTCCACTACCTCCATACATCTGTCCTGGTGCTCATCTCAGCCTATATGGCCTGGAAGTTATTTTGTCTCTTTAGAAAACTCATATATGCGTTAGCTACCTCAGAACGGTTCAGGGGAGGCAAGTAACAGAGTTTTGGTAGAGACCAGAAGCTAAAGGGGATTTGGGCAGCAGTTGCCGAGAGTGGAGAGAAATGGTCCTACAAAAATGGTGATTCAAACTCAGAATTCCAGTATCCTGAAGCTGTTAGTCAAAACCAGGTAGAACTAATAATTCCTCCCTCACAACCGATGTTTTAGCCAGACATTTAGCCCTTCAAAATGCCCTGAATATTCGCTTCCTTCTGCCAGAATCACTCCTCCCAACCTTTACTAACTCTTCTTCATCTTCAAGACTTAAAGTAATTATCATTTTGTTTAAAAAACATTATCCAACTCTCCAAGTCATGTTTGGCTATCCTATTATCCTGTTATATTATCCTGTAACCCCCTCCTTATTTTAACATTTAGTATACAATACTATATTGAAATTGCCCATTTATTTAGGTATGTTCCACATCAGACAGTAACTAGAAAAATAAAATAACCTAGTTGGCTATCAGGCATACAAGGTATTAGTGTTACATCAAGAAAGGTGTCTAGCCCAATGACTGGCCAATAGGAGAACAAGGAAGTATTTGTTATCTGAATAAGGAAGTTTAAAAAAAAAAAAAAGAAATGTGTCCCAGAAAACCAGTAAACTAAGGCATGGATTGTAGGAATGAATACATAATACCAAGACCTTGTTAACAGGTTTAGGATATAGGACTAGACCAGAGAAGAGGAAGGAGGCTCATTGCTGGAGCCCAAGGAGAAATTCAGAGCAAAAACTGTAGACACACTTAAGGATTCACTAAACTACTAGCATAAGGGCCCTTAAATGTCCCTAGTTTCTGAACAAGAATGATTCTCCAGCATGGAGTGGAGTTAATCCTGTAACTGGGGATGAAATTTTGAACTGCAGAAGAGAATTTAATTAGTCATCATTGCCAAGGACATCCCGATCCTGAAAGTGGTGACGTTTCCGAAAAGTCCATAGTAATAGATTTAGCTAATTATTTATACACTGCTATGGAGTGAAAGTGTGCATCCCCCCAAACTTCATATGGCAAACCCTTAATTCTCAATGAGATTGTATTTGGAGTCAGGACCTTTAAAGAGGTTATAAAGGTTAAATGAGGTCATGCGGGGGCGGGGGGGTCTAACCGGATAGAACTAGTGCCATAGGAAAAGGAAGAGACACCTTATCTGTCTCTTTCTCAGTGATGTGAGGACACAAGGAGAAGGAGGCATTTACAGTTTAGGAAAACCCTCACCAGGAACCGGGTCAGTGTGCATCTTGGTCTTGGACTTTCCAGCCTCCAGAACAGTGAGAAATAAGTTAATTTAGCCACCCATACCGGTTGTTGTTACAGCGGCCCCAGCAGACTAATATATATACCAAAATTAATTTTTTATGTATACTATCTCAAAATAAATTGAACAAAGTGTATTTGTCCTGTCAGCATTATTTTACCGCCATGCAGGAAGGGAAAAAGAGCAAACCTGGATAGCTACTGCTGTCGGTAAACAGATTGTACTCCTAAACTCACAATGAGCTCATTAACACTTCTATTTCATCTGCTATGGAATTTGCCCATGATCTGCTAACAGCATCCAACAGTTTAGTGGCCAATACAGCTGAACTTGCAATGAGGCTTTCTGGGCCCATCCTGCATCTGTCATTCTGTAAAAGTCATGATATAGCTGTTCCCAAAAATGCATGACTGATAAGGTTACCCAATAACTGATCCAAGAAAGCACAAGCCAAGGTCTTAACGATGATAGAGGATCTCTTGGCTGTTGCTACTGCTAGTCTGGGTTGTTGTTGTTTTCCTTTTGCTGATGAAAATGACTGAAATGTCCTAAAAATCCTCAGCCACCTGGGTGTGGAGGGTCCTTTAGGACAGTCTCAGCAACTATTGAAGCGAAGTGGTTCCCTTGGTTCTAGGTTGCATTACTGTCTTCATGAGATGGAAGCCCTACCCAGAATGTCACATCTGGGAAACCTTTTCAGACTGTGTAGAGCCTTGCTGCTGCCGATGGATGAATGCCATACAAGGAAGTTATTGAGATGTGAATTATCCTTGTAACTGAATTACTATTCCCTGAAGCTGTAAGAGCAGAGGCTGTCTGGGTTCCAGAGCCGCTGTATCATATATAGCATTATAAAGCAGGCCCTTCCCTTCAGCCTATTTGTTATGGTTAAACAATCATACACTATATTCCGACATCTCACTATCACAACATTCACTATAGGATAGGGTTTGGTATCGGGTCAGTTTATTTTGGACTCCATCCAAGAGAATTTAATTACAAATATCTAAAGTACCTTCTTATGAGATGATCTTACCGGTAAATTGGTCCCAAGGAGAGTGCTGTGTTAAAGTTCCCAAAGATATGGCCCAAAAATAAAAAGGAGAAATTTAAGTTTCTTCTTTTATTTATGTACATATGCTGCTCTACCCATACCTTTCAGCCTAAGCAACTTTCTTAGAGTTTCAAGATTTTTATTGGAATTGCCACTGCACTTAAAACATACAAAGGGGCCCTGGCCGGTGTGGCTCAGTTGACTGAGCATTGTCCGTTGAACTAAAGATGGCAGGTTGGATTCCCGGTCAACGCGCAGGTTCTATCCCCAGTTAGGGCTTTTGAGAGGGGCAGCCAATTGATGTCTCTCTCTCTCTCTCTCTCTCTCTCTCTCTCTCTCTCCCCCCCCTTTCTCTCCCTTTCTCTCTCTAAAATTAATACAAAAACTAAAATAATAAAAAACATACACAAACACACAAAGGGAAGAAGTCCTACTAGTTTGCAACCTCAGCCAATAGTAAAATGGAAAAAACAGTAATAATTCTAAAAGAATAATTCATTTTTCTTTTGCATAAAGCTAGAAAATCCTATCTAGAATATATTCTAAATATTTTTTCTAACTGCCTTATAGTAAACATTCAAAAGAGGTACATAAAGTATTAAAGTACCAAATAAAAGTAATGAAGGGGTTCTTTCTACCACATACAAATCCCAGGATGCTGAAATAAAGTTTTAATGCACACTCTTTTCCCTTTTGGCACCCAAAACCAGGGTAAATTTTGGATATTAAAAAAATATCTGTATAATGCATTTACTAGTATGTTTTTCTAAGTACTATAAAAGTTTAATAAGGTATATTTCAAAACTGGAAAACGTATCTCAAATACATCTTAGATCTTTCACATCAATGACTTCTTTGTTCTTTATTTTGAGATTTATATCAATTACTAGAGGCCTAGTGCACGAATTCATGCACCAGTGGGGTCCCTTGGCCTGGCCTGCAGGATCGGGCGGAAACCTGCTCTCTGACATCCCCCGAGGGGCCCAGATTGCGAGAGGGCACAGGCCAGGCCAAGGGACCCCACCAGTGCACAATAGGGGCCAGGGAGGAACGCAGGAGGTTGGCCAGTCAGGGAGGGCCTGCAGGAGTGCTCCAGGACATGTCCAGGCCATCTCACTCAGTCCTGATTGGCCGGACCCCAGCAGCAAGCTAACCTACTGGTTAGAGCATCTGCCCCCCTGGTGGTCAGTGCACGTCATAGCGAGAGTTTGAGCAGCCTTAGCATACCATTAGCATATTATGCTTTGAATGGCTGAACAGACAACCAGCATATTAGGCTTTTATTATATAGGATATAAACAGTTACTTGGAATTATAAAAACATAATCTGGTTAAAACAACTATGAGTTCACCCACAATCTAACATAACTTGTGGCATAAATATGTGAGACTTTGCTTAGAGTTTTGCAAGCTTGAATATACATCTCTAAATGAAAGGAAAACTGTTTCATTTTTCCCCCTATGTGTTGTATAATTTCTTGGCACAAGAGATATAATTTATATGCAAATTTTATGAGTACAACTTTCAGAGTTTAAAAAAGTAAATATTTTTAGTAACATCATATACCCATATAAAGAGTATAGCATTTGCCTAAGTGCTCTTTGGATAATAGCAGTAATTAAACATACAAAAACATATATACTTAGGCGCACACAAAGTATTTGTCAATTACAGTTCCTGCTATATTTACTGAATTCTACAGATTATAAAGAAACTAAGGAAAAGTTTTAGAGTTTATTATGTTATCCACAATTTTATGTCAAAAATAACACCTATTTAATTAAAAACATGGAAAACAAAAATTGTAACCAATTTATTTTTAATCATGTCCAGCTATAGGGACAGTTTTTGAATAGTTGATTTATTTTTAAGGGGGTTATGCTTAGTATTTTTGTTTTATTTTTAATTTTTTTTTACTTATGACTTGAGAGAGAGAGAGTAAAACCAAGAGAGAGAAAACATTGATTTGCTATTCCACATATCTATGCATTCATTGGCTGATTCTTGTATATGACCTGACCAAGGATCGAACCCGCAGTCTTGGTGTATCAGGACAATACTCTGATCAACAGAGCTACCTGGTCAGGACCTCAGTATTTTTTTTCTTGACATATGAAACATTTTTCAAAGTAAATTTGCTTCTATCTTTTAAGAGGCCTTCTGATTTTGATAAATGATATTTTGAGCATAGGAACATCTTTCATAATCATTCCTATAGTATCTCTGTTATTAAGCTTTCTATAATTACCTTGCAAAATAACAAAGGAGACTGGAAATACTAAAACTATTAACAGCAGTGCTAAGAGGAAAAAAAAGCAGGGTGAAGGGAGGATTTAATGGCCAATATGATAATAAATCTTGAAAGTTAGAAAAACAATGAGCCATTAATGGTAACAATAAACGGTATAAACTTTTAAAATATGAAATAAAACAAAAATATATATGCTCATTTTTGCATTATTTAGGTGTAACCTATGTGAAGGACCAGATTGGAGTGTAATCTCTCTAAACACATTTAAGCACCTAATGTTGTCTGCTACCAACATTTGCATAAATGGAGAATTTCTCTAAATCAAGTCAAAATAAAAATAGAATTATTACATAGGAGGAGTCTGTAAAGCATTTAAAATAACTTCATTGTGTTTTTCTTAAATTGCTAATTACATTATAGTAATTACAAATGTCACAACTTGGATATATTACTTTGAAATTGTCACTTAATTTTGGGGTTTTTTTGTTGTTGTTTTTTTGGAGTATTCTGGTTTTGAATTCTTATGACCTTTCATGACCCTTTGCCGGCTGCACGTTTAGGATGTGAGAGTGTGCTCTGTCCTGCCAGCCTCTTGAGCTGAGCAAACAGGACATGCAAAGGAGCCTGAGCAGGACAGGATGGTTGCTGTCCTGGGTTCCTGAGCTGCTCCCTCCCAGGACTTGAAGCGCGACCAGACAGCTGAAACTGCAATCCCTGCATGAGTAGCAATTCTGCAGGTTAAATGGTGAGAGAGGATCTTCACCCACATCCAAAAAAGCGCACTGCTAGCAGCATCCTTATGCGTGCAAAGGAAGAAAGAATGAGTTCTCTAATCTAACCTTGAGAGGTAAATTGCCTTTTCCTAGCACATAGGGTGAACTCGCACACTCTTTGAAAGACACTTGACTTCCAATGTACATTTAAAAGGAAATTGCCCCTTTAATAAAGATCCCCAGGTTCCCAGCTCCATTCCGTAGAACTGTAATAAAAACACTGCTTTAACATAATGATCCCTCCACGTGCTGTGTTTGCTTACTGTGTCTCTATTGACAGGCTGTTTTGCCTGAGGCACATTTATTTTTACTCTGTGGGAAATGAAATAAATATATTAGTTATTTCTTATCAAATGGCATTTTACAGTGTGTTGTTGTGTGTGTGTTTTTTTTTTCCAAATATAAAATCAAACACTTTCCAAAGAGTAGAACTTTGACATAACTCAAATAAAAAATGACTACCTTCATTCAGCCGGCAGCAGATATGAATAAGATAACTTTCATATCAAACACTGGTTTAGTGCTCTCTTGATCAACAATGAAAGGACAAGGACACTGTTAAATTATATAAATCATCCCTCAGAATTTATGAGGTAATAAAAGCTGAAAATATAGGTTCACAAAAAAAGAGTTTGTAAAGTAGGATTCAAACCCACTTCAGTTAATGTATCATATATATTAGCAACAAAAAGTTTGACTTCAGGATTTTAACTTGCACTTATCATTTATTAGGACATCATATTTATCTTAATGCAGTTCTATTTATCGTAAGATAAAAGAGAAAATCAAAATTCACTTAATCACTTCAGCATTCATGAGATAAACTTTGGGCATTAGATTTCTAATCTTTTATGGAAAATACTATTTAGGGTATACTTTTCTTCCTATTATATGCCATTGTTTCAAAGTCTTGCTTTTTTCTTAAGATCCTATTGGCCAGGAATAGTTGTATAACTTCAAAAAAACACACAAACTTGTCTGCTTTCTCAAATCAAAATCAAGTTCCATCTATAAAACTGCCCACAATTAGTGCCATTATTCCCACGCACAAGGACTTCTAGGAAAGAATATATTGAAAGGCAGTTTTCACATCACTTTCCATTGAACAGAATGTTCCACAGTGGAACAGTGGTTAAAAACTATCTCAGATTTCCTCTAAGTAAGAAATAATCCAACACTAAAATGAACAATAGTAATGGAAACTTCAGAAAGAAAAATGGCAGTATAGAAAGAATTTTGGTGTTCTTCTGAGTAATAAGAGAGGTAAGTGTAATTTTAAATGGAGGAAATACATACTTTTTGTTAATATAATCACTCAAAATACTGTGTTAAAGATAGACTGTCACCTGGGTAATCAAGTAACCATGAAACACATATTTACCTTTCATTTATTCCAAAACTATTGATGCCATTGTAATTGGCTAATTATTAATAACAGGAAAGGAGAACAGGGAAGGCCAGATATTATAACCATGTTCCCTGCAAAACACCAGGGGAAAAGGACTGGACAAAGGGATGCCCAGTGAAGTTGGCATGACTACGGAAGGTGTTTTCTGTCAGTCACACCTGGGAGCAGAGGTCATTGGCCAGAATGGGTGTGGTCACTATAAGCCAGTGCAAACTTTGGAATACACAATCCCCTAAACAAAAAAATTCTGTCTTTTGGCTCTTGGTTTTTGGCTTTTGGCTCATGGGGCTCTCTCATTCCTGCTTCCTTGCATTCACCTGTGATTCCTCCATGGCCATGTGGCTCTGCGGATCCCACATGGAGTGATGGGCTGCAGCGGGGAACACAAGCTAAGCTGGCCTTCTGCTGAACTGGACTGTCCCAACGTGGAATGGAAACTCTGAACACTGACTCTGATTCTAGCCCTATTAAAGCCACAGCTACACTTGGAGGGACAATGGGAAATGGGCCCTTGGAAACTCAGGGATATAATTCCACAAAATAAACTCATTCTTCTGTGCATGTCTCAGAAAATTCTTTTTCTTGTGAGATCTTAAGAATTCCACCCCCACAAGCAATAGTGGGGACATGGACCTCTCCCCACCAGTAAGATGAGGACTTAAGAAGAAAATCTAACACAACCATTACAGTTAAAACACAGTGTAACTATCTTGATATCCCACCCCCCCTAAAACAAAAAAGAAGAAGAGGAGAAGGAAGTTAAATCTAAGTATTTAGATACTCAGACAACTTTCCTCAGAAATTAAAAATAAATGCTATTGCCAAGGAAACTTTTGGGAATCATAACCACAAAAGATTTAAATATTGCATAATATGCATATATGATACTATTCTCAAATATCATAAATATGCATATATGCATATAGATAGATATAAATATTTAGGAAATACAACTGCAAATTATATTATTTCTGGGTAGATAAATACTTCAGAAAGACACTAAGGATATCACTATCTATAGGCTGTCCTACAATAATGGCAACATATGTTGCTAGGAAACCCAGTGAAAAGAAGAAAAATGAAAGTTTCAACCATGTAAAAATGTAATATAAATCTCTAAGCCGAACAAATTCATGTCTGGTCTTTATGCTCTAACCTTTGTGGGACTTGCATTGTTCCATAAAGAATCTTAAATATGCAAGTTATGAAACCATGCAGCTACAAAAATATCTGGGATTGTCTAAATTCTTAAATCAATATCTCTATATACCTGTGGAGATAATGGCCATTCATCCATCAGTTGATAACACCTGGTACACAAAACCATTCATTCACTGACTCATCATTCAAAAAAAAAATGAATTAAACACTGATCATTTGTCAGGCACTGTAATAAAGACAACTGGAGAGAGAAAATGGAGCAATGCACATTCCCTGCCCACTGAGAAAATAAAATCCATTGGCAGACACAGATACTGATCCAATAATCACACAAAGAAATAGAAGATATTCACTGTCCTGCGTGCAATAAAAGAGAAATAGAAGTTGCTTTAAATGGGTAAAGTTGACCTGATGAGGGTGATCAGGAAACGCTCTCCTGAGGAAGTGACACTTCACAATGATATCAAGGAATATGTGTTAACTAAGTGAGAAAAAGAGAAAATAATTTTAGGATGAGGTTCTATGTCAGAAGGCAGCATCGAAAACACCGAAAGACAGTGTGGCTAGAAAAAGATAGAAAAGGGTAAGAGGCTGATGCAGGTAGGAGCCAGGCTACGCCTGTGTGGTAAATCTTATTAAGGAGTTTTGCCTTTATGCCAACAGCAACAGGATGGCTTTGAAGTGGTAACAGCAGGGGGATAATGAGATTAGATCTGCATTTTAAATATTCACTTTGGCTGCTACATAAAGAGGACAAGAGGGGAGCCAGAGGACAACAGGATATTTCCTGGTCCAGAAGACAAGGGTGGCTGCGGGAGAGACATGCGCCCAGTCAATATATATATATACTTAGGGGGTGACATCACCAGGACTAGGTAATGACTGCACGTGGGGTGAGGGAAGAGTCAGGAATGACTCTTCTGGGGCTTTGAACCTCCATTTCCTAAACCTTTAAAGTTGTTTGTTTTCTCCCCAGATTTTTGGTCATTAGTTTGGTTTTCCCCAGGCAAATTATAGATCTCTTTGATGCAAGGATTTAGGGAAAGGGGATGTCAAATGCAATATGTATGTCTCCAGCTCAAGCAGAAATGAGGCATTCTCTGAAATAAGGAACAACGGGAACAGTCCAGGGTTCATCTGTCTACTAGTATTTGCTTGCCTGGTTGCTTACTTTGGCGACTTTGGGAAATTAGTTGAGTTTTGGTCATGTTGAATGTGTCAGAGATGACTAGCTGTCAGCCAAAGATTTACACTTGACATTTCATAGTGGGGAATTATTGTGGAAATTTGCTGATTTACCAAGTACTGTATTTCCCTAGCCTCCCAGCTCCTTTGCATCGAACTGGGACCAAGTAGTTGGTTCTCACTAATAGAGTACAGACAAACGTACGAGGCCAGGGAGCTTAAGAAGTGAGCCGTGTTTTTTCCATCTCCTCTTTCCCCATCCACTGGCTTCACGCAAAAATCTACAAGCCTTAAAATAGGGTAAGCTATAAGAAGGATGGAGTCTGCTTCCCTAAATGATGATGTAAAAGGCCAACTACCAACCAGAAACCCTGAATTGGGCTGTTATCTGAGGAAGATATCAAGTTTTATTAGGCTACAGCACTTGAATTGTGGACTATGTTTGTTACAACAGCTAGCAATGTCCTCACTAATGCATAGAGGTTGATGTGCCTTTGAGACATTCATGGGAAACTGTCAGGTGGATGAGATAAATAGATCTGGAGCTCAAGGTAGAACTCTGAAGATTTTAATTTTAGAGTCAACTGGGTAATGATGATAATTAAAGCTGTTGACATGGATGAGATGGCTTAAGGAGAAAATATAGTTAGAAGGGGAGAGACTCTTAGACAGTTCCAAGTTAGAAAAGACTTAACTTCTGCAGGTATAGAAGTAAATAGTTATTTTCCTACTGATGTAGAGATATAGCAGATGGTTACTGGTGTGGAGGAAAAGGGGCCATATAAACCTGGCAAGCTCATGAGAGCCCTACTTGGTGAGCCTTACCAGAGACCAAAAGTAACCACATAGGATGGTCTGAACATAAAACTTCCTAACTAATACCTGTCATGGCAGGTAGTCAGGTTCTTGGCCTATAGCTTCCTTGACAAAGGTCAATCTTTACCTTAAGTGAGCTTGTCTACTATCTTTTTGCACCTAAGATAACATGCCTTTGAAATGTCAGAATAATCCCCCCTTTTCTGACTCCTCAGGGCACAACTGCTGGTACCAGAGCAGAGAACACGGAACCCTTCATTACTATCTTGTTTCCTGAATACCATCTCCATGTGCTGTAAATGTTCATTATTAGCCATCTTGTACCCACCAATGTAAAAGAAGTATGTATTTCTCTATTTTGCCTTTTTATCCAATTCCAGAGATTTCCCTGCTTTGCTTTCTCCTATCTCCCTAATCTACCACCAATGATTTCATGTAACCCTCCTTATCTCTCCTTTTGCTCTAATATACAAAATAAGCTGCAAACTGCCATTCTCCAGAGCATTTCCTCAATCCCTTGAGATTTTGGTTACAGCAATTGTTGTCATTTTGGCTCAAATAAATTCATAAAAATTATCTACAGGTTTGCACATTTCTTACATCAACACTGGTATTCCCAAGTATCATCTATTCAATGATAGTTAAGCAGCTTCCCTATATTCCTGTTTTTACTCCATGAATATTTATTGAGCACTTCCTGTATGTCAGGCACCATTGGGGCACACAGATGCAATGTTTATCAAGTTCTCAGAAATATCACTATGATAACTTGTAACAGTGGACCGCACTGGACCCGAAAGTCAGAGAGAGATTTGTGGAGCATCTTTTAAGCTGAGGCATAAAAGCTTAGTAGGAGCTAAGCTGGCTTCAGTGAGAAGGTGGGTAGACCATTCCTAGCCTGGGGACAGCGTGAAGCTCCTGAGATGTAAAGAAGCTTGAGACATTTTTGGAAGTGAAAGAGTGACAATGTATGTGGTGATGACAGAGAAAGGAGGACCAAAAGTTAAGTAGGGATTATATCACTCAGGAACCCTTAGGTTCTACAGTAAGAGTTTTGGACTTTATCACAATGGATGAAACACAATTTGATGATTTTAAGCAGAGGAAGGGCACAGAATAGTAACACCAGAATTTTGTTCCGTGTTTGTGATTTTAAGTGGACTTTATGAGCTGTTTAACAATCTAAGCACCATATTTTATTCCCAAGGAAAAACTCTTTCACAGTTCCAAACACTTTCTTAAAAGTTATTGTTAACTCAAACTTTTTTGTTATTTGAATATTACTGCTCTTACATTGTGATTTATAGGATATTTGGTCTTCATCCACAGTCCTGGAATCATAGCTCCCAAAACCCTTGGAATCTCTAAGTATTCAGAATGATGAAGATGTATTTTGTTCTGTTAAGGAGATGACTATTGAACCCGACTCAAAAGTGAGGGCCAGTCGCCATGTAATTAGAGGTTTGGGGCTTTCAGTCACACACACACACACACACACACACACACACACACACACACACACACACACACACAGTGATCTCTATGGAGAGGAGAGGGACTGAAGATTGAGTTCAACTGACATTGGCCAATGACTTAGTTAATCATGAATATGTAAGGAAACCTCCATAAATAAACAGGAGGACAGCTCCTTCGCTGACCCTTTGTCCAAAAACTTTCACACTGGGGCACCAAATGCTTCCGGTGCCACCATGCCAGGCTCCATTCTCCATGAGGCCAGAAGCTCCTTTGTTCAGGACCTCGCCCCATGTATCTCCTCTGGCTGCTGATTCCTATCCTTTAATATCCTTTATCTATAAGGATATTTATACTAATAAATAGGGACTATGGTGAATAAATGGGTTTTCTTGGGTTCTGTGAGCAAATTAATGGAGGAAGGAGTCCTGGGAACATCTAATGTACAGCTAGTTGGTCAGAAGTACAGGTAGAAACCTGGGTTTTTGACGAGTGTCTAAAGTGGAGGGCAGGCTTTTGGATCTGAGCCCTTCACCTGTGGAATCTGATTCTCTCTGGGGGTAGACAGTGATGGAATTTAGTTGAATCCTCTAAGAATCACTTGATGATGTGGGAAGGTTTTTCCCATACACTGAAGTTGGGTCTGAGACCCATTTTCAACTGCAATGTATAAATTATCCATATAAATACTTTTCAGCCAGCATCACAGTGTGGCTGTGGCTTCTACAGCGCTTCACCGACACATGTTGGAGCCCTCCTTATGCACCTCAATTACGTTTAACCAATGACTCATACCTGAATGGTTCAGGTAATACAGGGGCAAATGAGTCTTGTTGTCTGCCCTCAAGAAGCTTACTGGTTGGAGGTAGAGAGAGAAAAATAATGATAAGCCAGTGTTACAAGTTCTAGGTATTCGATAAGTGCAGAGGGAAGATGGAGGCCTCAGGGAAGGCAAAGAGGAGATGATATTTGAGCAAGACCATAACGGTTAAACAAAAGTTTAACAGGTCGTGCTTGAGAGAATGGCAGTCCAAAGCAAGGGAAAAGCAAAATCAAATGAGAAATTAAATTTCATGACAATCATAAAGAAGCAAGCACTGAATAGATAGGTTGATTCTAGAATGAAAAGAACTTTACATACTGATAACCCTTCATAAAATGGCACACACAGCAAACTTCATCTCCCTTACCTTGCACTGCTTTTTCTAACATAGCACTTAAATTTTAACATAATATATACTTTATATACGTTTATTTTTTATTCCCCAGTCTTTCCCCATTAGAATGTAAGTTCCATTACCAAGGTTGTCAGTAATCTTCATTGTTCTGTTCACTGAAGTAACTAAAACACCTAATCAGTATGCCAAATGAACATTCTTTGAGTCAGCTGTCTTCAAAATGGTTTTTATCGCACATACCTATTAATTAAAACTACTTAAGTTCACATCTTATATGTGTGCATTGGCTTATTTATATCCATATTAACTTCACTAATATGTGTATATATAATAAAAGTCATGCAAAACAAATATTCTTTAAAAAGAGATTAAAATAATTAGAAATCCTAATAATTTCCTCCCCCACCTCTCTCCAGTATATCACCTCCATCTCAAACCATGATGTCTATTGTCATCACATCCCCTGCCTTGGTGAGAAGACCCACCACTTCCCTGTCTAACCCATTGGCCAGAACTAGTCACAAGGCCCAAGGCCTCCTCCTACCTGAAAGGGAGCCTGGGAAAGGGAGTTTTACTGTAGCATCCCAACTGTCCACAGAGTAATCCCCCCCTCCATCCCCTCCTTAAGACTTGGGTGAGGGAGGGGGGAGGGGGACAACAGGGTCTAATCGTCTCATTCTCATAATGAAGCTCATGCTGCTTGGATTGGTATGAATTACAAATTCCTCTGTCTCTGACCCAGGAGTCCCATGTCTTCTAATAGCAACCATGAAACAGTAATAAGGTAGAAGCTCTTCTATAACTGAATTAAAATTCTATAGTCCTGCCCTTGCCAGTTTGGCTCAGTGGATAGAGCATTGGCTCGGAGGACTAAAGGGTCCCGGGTTGAATTCCAGTCAAGGGCATGTACCCTGGTTGCAGGCTTGATCCAGACCCTGGTTGGGGTGCGTGCGGGAGGCAACCAATCCATGTGTGTCTCCCACATCAATGTTTCTCTCTGTCTCTCCCCATCCCATCCACTCTCTCTAAAAATCAATGGAAAAATATACATTGATTTTTAGAGGAAAAGTGAGAAATGAGGAAGGTAGAAAACATCATGGGTTACTTCAAAGAATGGGAAACTGTTTAAGAGACCGGCTGAAGTAATTCAAGCGTATTATTCTAACATATGCTAAAATACACAATTAAGGTACACTGGAGGGTAGCCAGCAAAGCAAGTTGTTTTTGTTTTGTTTTTAATAGTAAAGACTATTTCTAGGGCTACAAAATTTTTTACAAATCCCTGCCTTACAGTTCCATGGCAAAGTTCAGAAGATAGCTAGAAGATTTTTTAAAAAAAGGACATTTTTTTTCTCCTATTCAAATAGATCTTAATTTTAAATTGTTTTAAAAGCCTAATGGTTTTATCACTATTGCTCTAAACTTCAGAAGTTAGTGAAAACAGGATATTTATGGGTCATTAGTTACAGTTGCTTTTCAGAGTCCTTTCAGTTTTACAGATGCAAGAAAAAGCTTCCAGTAGTAACTTAAAACAGGAGGGTAGCTGCATTAGGACTGCCTGAGCAGCATTTTTTACAAAAGGAATCAAGCCATTCTGCATTTTGAAAAGATTTTAAAAAGAGGGTTGCAAGATTTTTTTTCAGTTTACATCATTATAAATCATAGCAATATATCGCAATTATCTCCTCACCCTTCCTTACCCTAGTGCCCCATTTTTAGTTCAATGTCAAACTCTGCAGAAGATTAGATAAAAATCTTTCCTTTTAGGCAACAGATGAAGAGATAGAGTAGATTTCATTTAGCAAAATGTTGAGCTTCTCCTATTGGTAATTTAAAAATTGGCTGAGGTAAACGTGAGAACCCTCGTTCAAACACTTACCCTTTTGTCCACTGAAAGAGCATTTCTACTCAACAGTTTAAGGAGTCATTCACAAACAAGTTTTGGACATTTGGACATACAGAAACATCCTTAATGACATCTCCATCACAAAACAGAACACGTGTGCACTACATGTTGGCTAGATCATTTTCTACTGTGACAGTATTGAATGCAATTAATTTTGAAATAAAGGGGCGAATGTCTTAAGTTCCAATAAGTGACTTACAATTTTACTTTTTCCTGTAATTACAGTTTCTTGATGAAAATAGCCATTAATAAAATTACACTTTAAAGGGTTTTCCCCAAGTGTTCAGAGAAAAGAAGTAAAACCCACAAATGATAACTCAATAATATATGTAGTTTAAAAATGAAGATAACGTTTTTATTTCTTCTAAATTCAAACCTCTAACAGGAATGGAAAGGCTGGGCCATCAAGCATCAAGTTGAAGAGGAAACATCCCTCTTCCTGCCACCTTTTCCCACGAGGAGCATCAGTGCTGGTGCAATAAGTTACCTTGTACCTCGAAAGGCTATGTATGGGAAAATGCTTTTTTGCAGTGTTTCAGTCTTCCATTAAATTAACCTCCATCCTTATATTCAATTTCAGCCGCTGTATTTGGTTAATTAATAAGATCATGAGGAACAAAATGAACGAGGTTGTTTGGGGAAGTCTCTTCACCCCTCTACACCCTCATAATCTCAAGCATAAAATGAGAGTTTGAATGATCTTTTATGTATAATCAGGATCCAACATCATATTAATTAGTAAACCTTGAATCATTTTCCAAATAGGTGCTTGGGTGGGGGGGAGAGAAAGGACTGACTCAGAGTAAATCGAGTTACTAAAGTTAACAATATCTACTCATACACCTGTATGAAGTTCTCAGTAGTTTGAGCGAGGTGCGGGACCTAGAGAAGGCCCTCCATTCTGGTCAGTTCCCTTTCCTTCCAAAGCCTTTCCCGCTGGCATTTCTACAGACGACATACTGCCAAGTTCAGCGAATATGTAACTTTTTCAAGGATGTTGTCTTGTCTTAGATTTCCCTATATCTTGCAAATTGCCAAGCACTGCCAAGGAATCGATATATGTTCAGACTATAAAGCTGATGAAAGGACCCTTGGAATATGACCCTTACTCCCAGGCCCCAAAGATTTCTGATGGAACACGTCCAGCTCATCTTCCATATCACCAGTTCTGTGCCCCACAACACCTTCCACTGCTCTGCTGGGAAGGCAGCAGGATTGAGGATTTGTTAGGACAACACCAGCAGAACGGGAGGGTGAGCCTGGTGCTGCAGCCTCCTGCCTTCATCAGACATGTCTCCCAGCGTTCAGAGATAACACAACTGGAACTCACGAGGCGCCTGTGTGTTACCAATTCAATATTTTAACACATAAAGAAACCTTTTCAATGGTTAGCAATTTAATATTTCTCCCTTAAACTTCATTCTAGTAACAATTCTAATAGATCTTTGCAATTTAAATGCATGAGGCTGCTATCATCCTGTGATGTTTTGAAAGCCTAACTCTACAGTCCAGAAATTTTTAAAGACAACAATGCTGGGTTGTTGTTTTTTTTCCTCTTCTCTTCCTTTGTTCTTATTTTCTTGTTTTAGATTTAGCCTTTGCCCTTTCAAAATATAAAAGACCTTGGAAAATATTTTTAAGTTCTAGTTTTCACTATGTTAATCATAATACCATCTCATAAAAAAATGCAAACGATACCTTTGTACAAATAAAAGTCAATAATTTCACATATTCCATATTCATCTAAATCAAATTTGTTGAAAAAAATCTCATGTGCAATGTAATAATACATAGTTATCTGATCTACTGGGCAATTTTATAATTCTGGCTGGCTGATCACTAATATCACTAAAAACAAAATCTGTCAGATAGTTGAATTTTATCTTTTTATATAATCTGTCATACAGGAGTAAAAAATATTACAGAAAAAGCCTAAGTTAAGCAAATGAATACCAGTGGCAAAGTCATTCCAGAGTTGTTCTGGAGCAAAGCAGAAATCTGGGACAGAAAATCCATTTGTTTAATTAGCCTGATCTCTCGCCAAGATTATTAGCACTCTTCAAGACCAAGTGTCTAACTAGTTCTGTTCAAAATGACATTTGGGGCCCTGGCCAGTTTGGCTCAGTGGATAGAGCGTCAGCCTACAGACTAAAGGGTCCCAGGTTTGATACTGGCCAAGGGCATATGCCCAGGCTAAGGGCTCGATCCCCAGTAGGGGGTGTGCAGGAGGCAGCCAATCAATGATTCTCCCTCATCATTGATGTTTCTATCTCTCTCTCCCTCTCCCTTCCTCTCTGAAATCAATAAAAATACATTAAAAAACAATAGCAACAAAAAATGACATTTGGGGAGTGCTCAACTACTTTTTACATTTTTATTCTTCAAATTTCCCCTGGCCAATCTAGAAGCAAATGCTAATAAATCGCTCCTTTTGCCTCAGTCCTTGCCACGGATCTGTGGATACTGAGAGAGTGGCCTTCCTGGGATACCTTCTATCAGGATTGTTCTTTTCAAGCCAAGGATACCATGTAATGGGATCACCCCACTCCATCCATGCATTTCAGGGGACACTGAAGGTTCTCCTGCAGCACTGAAAGCAGTCATCTCTTTTGAAATGAGAACATTAATGAAATACAAAATAATATCTATTGGCAAACCACCGCAGTTCTTAGTCACTTTTAATCGAAATCTTACAGAAAAGTGTTTTGACTGATTTGCGTTAGCAGTTTAATGATACTTACTCTATCTCTTGAAATGAGCTGGGCTGCTGTTTGAAAACACATATCATTCTGAACGCTGCATAAGGGTTTTAATCATTGTTTTTAAAGCAAAGGAAATCTTTAAACACACAGTGGGAGATTTTAATAAATGGCAAAATAGGGTGGTTAGCTATTACTGAATTATACAAAGTCAGTTTAAGTGATTTTTCAAACAAACCTCAACTTCAAAGTTTACTTTAAGACAACAGACTGTACCCATATTTCCCCATCCTGAATGCTCTGAAGATCCCTTGAATGGTATCTAAGAAAAGTAGAAGGGGGGAAAAAAAGATTATCCATTGTCAACAAAGAGAATGGTGAGCAATAATTGGCAGGATTGGGTCTGAGAGACATAGCATCCTTTCAGCATTAGGGCATTACACTACTACCTATTTTTGAGTCAAAATAGGTGCCAATAAGTTGGTACACTTTGAAAACAAAATTTTAGATATACCTTATCAATTAGCTAGTACCAACAACCTATTCACCTAAAAATACATTTTGAATACAGTTGCTATTTCACAGAAAATGAAAGATTATCTCTTAAAAATATTGTTTAGCCTTCAAAAAGTATATCATGCACTTTCTCGACTTCTGCAACAAAGCACACTGAACACCCCCCCCCCCATTTCCTTCAGGCAGAAAAGCAGAGAGGCAGCCGCCTGCTGTCCTGCCTCCATATCCCATCTAGTCCTGAAAAGCAACCCCTCCTGTTGCTAACTGGGTTAGGAGACAGTAGCTTGTAAATTGTCAACTACTTCAGCTCCAACAATAATGCCTTTCAAAGGCAAGTCGGGTGAATAGGAGCTGATTTTACCCTGCCTCCAAATGTCCCCACACTGCTACACTTTTTAATTCTTATATTTGATAGACTTATCTTTTGCCCCCTTAGGATGTTAGTATGGAATGTAATTTCATTGCCATCAGTGCAGCTGCCACAAAGCTCCTTCTTTACCTTGCCCCTAAAAACGGTCTGCTGCGGGGTACCAGATAATCATGTCCGCGTCTATCGTGAGCACAGGCAACTCAGTGAGGGCCTGTGGTTGACGCTCATTTGTGGGGTTCATGGGCTTTACCGTACGGACTGTGTGACGTCATTCAGCCTGGCCGCTCAGGGGCCTTGTTCCCTCCTTGTCAGGATCCTATGTTATATTATTATACACATTCAGATTATCAGAAAGGTCAAAAGTGCTTCCTCAATGTGGAAATAACTACTCTCAGTTATGTGCAGATAAATTCTATTCGTTACAAAATGCCAAAGGTCATGCAGCTAATGGCAAATTCAGAACGAAACTCCAAGAATCCTGCCTCCCAGTTCAGAATATTTTAACTTCTTAAAGAAATACTCTATATATTTTGCCTTCTTTTCCTAACTACTTTTCCTAACTACTTTATTCCTAAATCCTTCAAGTGGATTTTCCTCTTTCTAATAAAACTGTTTTATCAAAACTTTTCTGAGTTTTGAATCCAAATGAGACCCCAGCCTCTTCCTTGACTTCCTCTTCAGTGTTTTTCGCTTCTGGATGCTCCTCCTCCCTGTTCTGTGCCATCCCTGGGTGATACACTACCTGATCCCTGTCTACCTATTCCAGTAACAGAAATGTTCTTCTACTCTTCAATAATTCCTTTTCCTCTTCAAAACCCATGAGTAGCATTTCTAAAAACCCAGTCCCCAGCCCTCTTCTTGCTTCCCACTAGTCAGACAAGACCCAAGTCTAAGTTACCATGTTTGAGCTCTCAATATGCAACTGCCTGGGGGACATTTCTGTCATTTTATTTTTTTTTCTTTTAATCTTTATTGTTGAGATTATTATAGATGTCTCTTTTCAACCCCCCCCCCCTTGTTGTCCCCTTCCACTGGGTTCCCGCCCCACTCCAGGCCTTCACCACACTATTGTCTGTGCCCATAGGTAATTCATATCTATATATATAAAAGCCTGAGCAACCGGCCGACTGGCTGACTGTTCTAATGGCTGACCATTCCACCGCTGACCGGTAGCTATGATGCACACGGACCACCAGGGGGCAGACGCTCAACGCAGGAGCTGCCGAGCTGCGGTGACTTGGCAGCTGCGGTTCTCGGGTGATACACCCGGAACCAGAGAGGAGGGAGCCCGATTCTGGGGTGTATCACCCAAGAACTGCCCTCTTGCAATCTGGGACCCCTTGGGGGATGTCAGAGAGCTGGTTTAGGCCCGATCCCCGCAGGCCAGGCCGAGGGACCCCAACGGTGCATGAATCCGTGCACTGGGCCTCTAGTATGCATATAAGTTTTTTGTTTACTAATGTCACTAGTGCAACAGAATTCAAACCAAGCTCCTATCTTTCTCACTTAACCAGATCCCTTTCCCAATTGGATTACCTCCTCACAATATCATCCCTTCTCTCCCTTCCTCAGAACTTTGACTTAGCATCTGCTTAACCACTCTCGCCAACTAGCCTCGCTGTCATTCCATATCAACAATCACTTCTCTAAAGACCCTCTGGTAGCAGCATGTTCCTCTGTTTACCACATGATGGAAGCCAGCACTAAGCTTCAATTTCTTCATACCTGAACTAGAGGTATTGTTGTATCAATGCAGGTAATGTTAGGTCCAAGTATTTGTAAAGAAAACACAGCTTTTTGTTTTTGTCAACATAATTTGTGTTATAGCTTTAATCCTAGGCTCTCATTATCTTAAAACCAGATATTTCTTACTACAGCTTAAAACGTAGGTGGTTAATAAAATAGAAAAAAAAAATGCACGTGGTCTCCCTGGCTGTCACCTTCCTCTAGTGAATTGGTCTTGTATTTTCTATTTTTCCTTAAATGTTACTTGGAACATGTCACTATAGAATAAAGAAGTTATCCTGACAGTATGTTACTTATCACATAAAATTTAAATTCTTTTGTTAGATTTCAAAACTCTTCATCATGACAAAACCATTTCTAACCAATGTTCTAACCATTTCTAACCATGACAAAAGTTGCATTTACTGGGTGCTAACCAGGTGCCAGTGACTATTCTAACCATTTTCCATGCATTTTAATTCTTCCAACAGCTGCATGAGGTAAACACTATTATCATACTCACTGTACAGAATAAGAAGGTAAGGCACAGAGAGGCTCAGTAATTTGTGCAAGGTGACATATATCATGGAGTCAGCATTGGAGAATCTGCTTCCTGTGGCTAAGCTCTTCAAAACTACATTTCACTCTAAAATCCAGGATCTACCTATGCATTCATAACCCCACCACACCTACATAAATATTCCAATCTAAACTGGGGAGTCATGTCATTGATCAATCAAGTCTCATGCCTCTGTTCTTAACTCTGCTGTTAAATCAGCTACATTTTAACCATACATCAACACCTAACTAGACTTACACATCAATGAGCCTTCCCTAATACAGTCTAGCCATTCCAGTATCGCTGACCAGATGGAAGGCTCCATATCTTTATCTCACTTCTTTGCCTTTGATGGGGATCAGAACATGCCACGCCCAAAATAAAGGATGTTGCCCTGTTCAATATTTTAAGTGGAAGGAGTCTGAGAAACCAACAGAAGCAGGGTCACTCTGACCTTCCCCTCACCCTTCTTCCCTAAAATAGGCCAGACCACCCTCATACGGAAGGTACCCTCCCTATACCAGGAAGAAAGGAGCATCCTTATCTCTGAAGACAAAGAGCTACCCAGAAGAATCCTAACCAACAGGCATTGCCAAGGTTCTCCCAGTTTACCACAATTACTGCAAACTCCTTAATCCTACCTAATAATAGACAAATATGCAAATTGACCATACCTCCGACACACCCACAAGCCACACCTACTATCCAATCAGAGCGAGTATGCAAATTAACCCAACCAAGATGACTACAGCCACAGAGAGCAAGGTTTCCTAGGTAACAGAGAAAGCCAAGCTTTCTGCCTGCCCTTGCCAGGCCTAAGCCTCCACTCAAGCTACAAAGTTTCAATTATAGAAGGTAAACAAATTCAAACAGAAATGGCAGCAGAATGGAGCTTGAAAGAGCAGGCCAGGGTTGTCCCCGGCAACAGTGGAAGCAAAGCTTTCCACACACCCTGGCCGGGCCCACCCGCTTAAGGCTACAAAGTTTCAATTATAACCCCAACAGAAATGGCTGCCAGCCGCAGAGGGAGCCCCAGGCTTGGCTCCGCTCCAGGCTACAAAGTTTCAATTGTAGAAGGAAAATAAATTCCAGATACCAGGGCCTCCACTTGGGTTGCCAGGGGGCATGGCCGGCCTGCAAACCACCACAGGACCCTCGATCAGGCCACCCCACGCCCCAAGGGAACGCCACCCTGATCAGGGACACCCTTCAGGGCAAACCAGCTGGCCCCCACCCCTGTACCAGGCCTCTATCCTATCTAATAAAAGAGTAATATGCATATTGACCATCACTCCAACACACAATATAGCTGCCCCCATGTGGTCAAAGATCCTGCCCCCATGTGGACACAAGATGGCCACCACAAGATGGCCAGCAGGAGAGGGCAGTTGGGAGGCACCCAGCCTGCAAGGGAGGGGAGTTGAGAAGGACCAGGCCTGCAAGGGAGGGCAGTTGGAGGTGATCAACCCTGCAGGAGAGGGCAGTTAGGGGTGACCAGGCCAGCAGAGGAGGGAAGTTGGGGGCAAACAGGCTGGCAGCAGAGTGGTTAGGGGGTGATCAGGCTGGCAGGCAGAAGCAGTTAGGGGCAATCAGGAAGGCAGGCAGGCAAGCACTTGGGAGCCAGCAGTCCTGGATTGTGAGAGGGATGTCCGACTGCCCGTTTAGGGATCCGACTGCCCACTGGGTTTGGGCCTAAACGGGCAGTCGGACATCCCTCAAGGGGTCCCATATTGGAGAGGGTACAGGCTGGGCTGAGGGACAACCACCCCTCCGTGCACGAATTTCATGCCTTGGGCCTCTAGTCTATCATATTTCCACATGTGGTGAAGGCTGGGTGAGGGGGTGGGGGGGAGGGCCTTGGTGGAGGCAGACAAATGGGGGAAATGGGGGACATCTGTAATAGTGTCAACAATAAAAAAGTAACTCTTCATCAAACCTAGCATAAATATACTCAGATCTAATTGTTTCTTCAGGGCTTAATTTCCTTATGAAGGCTCCTGTGTCACATGAAACTGATATTAAACAAATGTGTATGTTTTTTTCTCCTCTTCATCTTTGTCCCTTTAACTTTCAGACCTAACCAGGGATGCTAAGAGTGTGGAGAAAATCTTTCTCATCCCCTACCTATTCTACAACATCAAGCTCAGTACAACTTCCATTGTATATATTGAATCAATGTTTATTGACCAAATGATTTATCAACTCCAAAATGTATAATTCCAGTGGTAAAACTTAAAGAACATAAAAGAGAGATCAAGGCCTTCAGAAATGCCCAAAGTTAAAAAGCAAGAAGAAATCGGGGGACAAGAGAGGCATAAAAATAAGTTGTCAGAAGCTTGAAAGTAATGTTTTCACAGCCATTGCATTGCAAAGAATTATGGCATTTGTGAAAATCAGTATCTGAATATGGCAAAGCATCTCATTAAATGTGGTAACGGGGCAAAGTAATACTTTGCAAGCAATAGCTTTGTGTTTTTAATCCTATATAATATTTTGAAACAAATTTTTAAGCAAATAGTTATTTTATTTCAATCTACAGTCACACACAAAAAGTCAAATTTTTTACGTATGGCAGAAAAAAAGTATTCAAATTCAATTAACTGTATGCATAATAACTGACTTCTCTTTTCACATAGTTCAGCCCCTTTATTCTTACCAGCTTTAAGAACAAGATAAAAAAAAATCTGAATCAGATTCTAAAAATCACTTTATCCATACACACATTCAAGGATCAAGGAGATCTTATAAAAAAAAAACAACATATTTTTTTATCTTGCTGGCTCCCTAATCTTCCCACAACCCCATCCCTTGCCTCAATCCTCTCCCCACTATCCCCTTCACACACCCACAGTGGGTTCAAACTATAGGTCTCTTCTCTAGTTACAATAAAAATCACCAGCTTTTGTTACACAACAGAATCTTCCATTTACAAAGACTGCTAGCAGTGAGTACTGGGTGTGTGAGGTAACGTTACAGGGTCTATATCTACACCTACTCTGCAGCTGCACAGTTTTGGGCTTTCCAAGTCTCTAAGTATAATGCAAAGACCGATGCCAGATAAAAAAAATAAGTTTTAGAGCCAGCATGATCAAATCAGGGGACAATGATTCCCTTCCCACTATCCATCTGAGCAGCATCTTACATCAACATTAGTGCTATCAGCACCTGGCCTGCACCAGCTGCTCTCCTCTTCCCAACTGAAAATAAGACACCGGATCTAAAATAGTGAGGACTAATATGAAGGGGCCATCTTTCATTAAAGGGTTATTTTCAACTTCTCAATTAAAACATTATTTGTATCTATTTGTACGTGTGTGTTTCTATTGGCTACATAAATGGATCACTTCTATGCTTTCAGGTTAGTGTTCTTTATTTTCTTCTAAATTGTCAATTTCTATAACGATCCAGTGATATGTGATTGGCTGGCATGTAATATAACTCATCAGAAACACGGTAGCAACAGCCCAAATCCTGAGCAATATTGATATAAACCATCAACTGCTTCGTTTTTGAGGCCAAATCACTGTGAAACAACTATGATGTTTTATCCTGTATGGGTTGTGATATAGTCATTCTATTTGCTTCTTTTTCTGTATCAAGATAGATTTATTAGACTACATGTTGAAAGATGAAAAAATACAGAAAGGATATTCATTGCAACAAGGATCATGATTATCTTACAAAAAGATGATATTTCAGAGTCTATTTGTAATTTTTTTATTGCTAAAAATTACTTGTTCTCATCAAAAACTGAACTATGTGACTGAAATGTAACATGTAATCCCTTTTACTTTTTTTAAATACTGTGTGCTAAGTTTTATTTATTGCAAAACAGGAACACCATACAAGTTCCTTTTTTACTGTTGACACTATTACAGATGTCCCCCATTTCCCCGGTTTGTCTACCTCCACCAAGGCCCCCCACCAGCCTTCACCATACTGTTGTCTGTTTTCATGGCTATGCATATATGTTGTTCCTTCCCTAATTCTTCACCTTCTTTTATCTAGCCTTCCTCATCTTCTTCCCCTCTGACATCCATCAGTCTGTTCCATGCATCTATTGATTCTATTTTGTTCACCAGTTTATTTTGTTCATTAGATTCCACAAATAAGTGAGATCATATGGTATTTGTTTTTCTCTGGCTTATTTTGCTTAGAATAATAATCTCCAGGTCCACCCATACTGTCGCAAAGGGTAAGAGTTTCTTTGCTATAGCTGCATAGTATTCCATTGTGCAAAATGTGTCACAGCCTTTTTTGAAAATACATTTTTATTGATTTCAGAAAGGGAAGGAGAGGAAGAGAGAAAATCATTGATCAGCTGCCTTCTACACACCCCTCTCTGGGGATCGAGCTCACAACCTGGGCATGTGCCCTGACTGGGAACTGAACTGTGACCTCTTGGTTCATAGGTCAATGCTCAACCACTGAGTCACGCCAGCTGGGCACCACAGACTTTTTATCCACTCATCTACTGATCAGCACTTGGGCTGTTTCCAGGTCTTGGCTATTGCTGCTATGAACATCGGGGTGCACACATTCTTTCCAACTGGTGTTTCGGGGTTCTTATGATACATTCCCAGAAGTGGAATTGCTGGGTCAAAAGGCAGTTCCATTTTTAATTTTTTGAGGAAACTCCATACTGTTCTCCACGGTGGCTGCACCAGTCTGCATTCCCATCAGCAGTACAGGACGGATCCCTTTTCTCCACATCCTCACCAGCACTTGTCGTTTGTTGATTTATTGATGGTGATACCTCACTGTCATTTTCATTTGCATCTCTGCCTAAAGATGTGAAGCCTAAAGCTGCAATTTTCATTTAACATGCATTATTTTAAAATAACTTAAAATAAAAGAGGTTTAAGTTATATTTTAACTTTTAAATATTAAGTTAGGTAGAATCTGCCTCAAAAAAACAAAAATTGGTTGGAGGATATGGCTAAATAGCAAAGGGTTGGTAATAATACCCCAATTAATTTCAAAGCAAGTATCAATTTTTTAAAATTGAATTCATCGACAAGACAAATAAATGTACCTCTGGTTAACCCATGATCTACACAATGGCTGGGGGGATGCCGGTCTGGCACAGCCACCTGGAGGCCGGCATGGTTTGTCCAGCTGTGCAGCACCTGCATGGGCAGCCTGAACGCACTGGGAGCATTCGAGTCCCACAGGCTGCACTCTGCAGCTGCCACACCGGTGGGAAACTGCATCTATAAACATGTCCAAAGAAGTGATCACGACTACGCAGAATACAGGCAGCTTATTTTAAAATTTCCAATGCAAATTAAAAGTCCCCTTCTCTCCTTTCTGGTCAGCTATGAAGAAGTAAGTGCTTTATAAGAAACTCTTTGCATCAGTATTTCATTTCCTAGTGCCTGTAGAGAAATCGTGAGTCAATTTGGCTACTTAAGCTGGAGAATGAGAAACTGTGATTTCTCAAATGCCAGACATCCACTGATCCATGTATCTGTTTCATTGGCCACATCCTTTTTTTTTTTTCCTTCTTTTAATACTTTCAGCTTAGTCCAGTAGGTGACACATACAGATGTTTAATAAAATGTTTTGAAACCCTTTTTTTGATACAGCACTGCTCTTAATATGATATGACTATATAAAAAAAACTGACAACCAAAGTCCAGGCTATTAAGGATTTAAGCATGACATCTCATTTAGTACAAGACCTTACATATAGAAAACACACAGAATACTTTAACTACTTTTTTTTTTTTTCTGAGAGGTGATGTTTTTAAGGGCCAGGTAATCATCTAAAATCATATCAGACTTTTCCTTCTCTTTCTGCTGTTTGACAAAGAACTCTTTGAGCCGAAATATAAGACATAATGTCACTGACAAACAGCTTAGTTTAGATTGATAGTGTTTCCTATGCCTTCCAGCATTCCAATGTGCACTCATACTCTAGTCCAAGTTAATTCTGGGGATGGCATGGATGTCTACATCTAAAAGCTAACTCACTGGTGTCCCTTTAATGTCTCTACTGGGAGTGCATCCTAAATAATTATCCCAGTGGTATGGGGCATCTCTAAAGGCATGTCCAGCATCTAGCTTTCCACTGCATTACTTTCCTTTAAAGCAGTAAGTAAGACTGGGAATCCTCCAACTTCAGCTCATACTGGATTTTCTAATTAGATGATAGGAAAACTTTAATTAATAAGATGACCCCCGTATAAAAATCAGATCACACTGTTAAGCACTTACAACTTACAAATTTTAGCAAGCACTGACTTTTGCAAGTCAGCCAACTTTGTTAGTTCTCAACAATCCTTTAATTAGGCTAGACAGAAAGTAGCATGCACTAATGTGTGTCTTGGCGAAATTCCAGTGGGAGATCACAGCAATCTGGCCTATGAAAACTTCCACTGGTTTCTTCTGAATACAGTAGTCTTCTCCATTCTCTGTCTCTATTTCATTCTCCACTGATGCTTTATGAGGGCTCCTGTTTTCCACCCTGAGCACTACAGATATCACGTTAACAAGACCTGCTGAAAACCTACCCACCTAGAAAAACAATGTACTGAGAAGTGCAGTGTGTTCTAAGAAAACTCACAGTCCTCTTCTCATATATAGCCAGCACACCTGACTAAGTCAATTCCTACAAAAAGCATAATTTTCTTCTCTCCCTTACTCCCATCCTACACCCACTACTCTTTAGTAGTGGGTGTAGGATGGGACACACACGCACACATACACACACACACACACACCACTTCCATACACCTAAACATTCATAGAGCCCACATAAATCTTTAAAGATATGTTTTTACTGATTTCAGAGAAAGGACAGGAGGAGAGAGAGAAAGAAACATCAATGATGACAGAGAATCATTGATGGGCTGCCTCCTGCATGTCCCCCATTGGGGATCAAGCCTGCATCCCGGCCATGTGCCCTGACTCGGAATCAAACCATGACCTTCTGGTTCATGAGTTAACGCTCAACCACTGAGCCACACCAGTCCAGCTGGCCCTACATACAGCCTTAGGAGGATTACATATAAATGCAAATTTTAAAAAGCTTCATATGCATCTATTTCTAAGTTTATTAAGGTGTGCGTGTGCTATTTTTTTTTCTTTTGGCCTCTGTTACTGCTATTTTACCCTGTACTTTGTTAAAGAAAAATGCATGAGGTAAAATATTAATTGACTTATATATAAATATGTAGCTGAAAATGCACCTTCTAGCCTGGATCTCCCAGAAAAAGGCATTGTTAAATACAAGATCTAACCATAAAATCAAAGTAAAAGAACCATCACAAAGTCTTGTAATTTACTCCCCTTCCTCCAAGCATGCAAATTAAAGTCCATCAAAAGGCGGAGTTACCACAAGAAATTAAGTTGGGCCAAGAGAAATGATACAGTCTCTTGGATAATTTAAAAAATTAATCTTTGCTGTTTTACTATACTTCTATAGGAATAACTTGGCCTTCTGGTAAAGCAGGATATCAAATATTAAAACACTGTTGAATATTCTTGGGTTTGAAGGATCACCTAAAATATGATTTAAGTATTTTTTAATTAAGTTCCAAAAAGGCAATGTTATAATTTTTTTTTGTGTGTGTGTGTGTGTGTGTGTGTGTTTTCATAAGAGTAAAGAAAGGTTTCCAAATTCTTCAGAGTGTGAAAAAATGATGACTTCTTAATTTACTGTCATAATATTAACTTTTATCCAAATATTTTATTGGATTAAAAGCTCATAATTTGACCCCAAACTTCTCACATATGACTTTCATGTAAATAAGTACATGTCTATCTCATACTTAATATGTATTCCTTATCTGAAATTTTAAGACATTTCATGAAGATACACACATTTACACACACACACACACACACACACACTCACTGCACATTTTAGCAGACTATTGGAGTTGGAAGAGAACAAATTATAAGTGTCAGATACTCACTGACAGTCTTTACTGGTGCCAAAGGAAAGATGACATTCACTAAGTCTTAGATAACAGCCACCTGGCTCAAACTAAAGTGAGGAAAACAGCTAAGAATACAGAGGCTTGGTTGAGCACATATTGACCATAAAAAGTAGCTTTCAAATAAATCTAGATTCAACATTGCCTCTCCAGTTGATATTCCCGACAATGCTTACTCAACATTCCCCTTGCCTGATATATGTCAACCTACATTCCAGTCTCCTGTATTTATATTCAGATCTAACAGATCTTTGCAATATGTAAATAACGTGTATAAACTATATTAAATAAAGCTAGATAATATTAATTTAAAATACATAAATTAGCATTTTTAAAGATCTCACTCTTTTTTTAATGTATATTTTATTGATTTTTTTTAGAGAGAGAGGAAGGGAGAGGGAGAGAGACATTGATGTGAGGATTAAACCCACAAGCTGGGTATGTGCCCTGACTGGGAATTGAACCAGAGACCTTTTAGTGCACAGGATAACACTCAACCAACCGAGCCACACTAGCCAGGGTCATAAATTAACTTTTTTTAAAATGGACCATGATGTCCCAGATTACATAAACAGTTATTTTTCAGCAACACTGATCTTATTTTTATTAAGCTCAAATGTGATCTTACATTAAATAATGAACAGAGAACAGTAAAGCATTTTAGCTACTATCATATTAAGTACATAGTATGGCTAATCTATATATATAAAAGCCAAGCGGCCAGAAGGACGGAACAACCAATTGCTACGATGCTCACTGCGGTGGCCCAATCAGGGCCCCGATCTTGCCCCCGCAACCTCCTGCAGCCCATCCCCTCAGCCAGCCACACCCCAGATCGGCTCCCCCCACCCCAATCAGGGGCGGGGCTGGCTGGCCAACCTCCCACGCCCCCCACCCACCAGTCCCCCCCAATCACCCCCCAGTCGGCGGTGGGGCTGGTGGCCAACCTCCTGTGGCCTGCTCCCTGGCCAGCCCAGCCCTGATCAGCCCCCATCAGGGCGGGCCGGCCGGACCCCACCCATGCATGAATTCATGCACTGGGCCTCTAGTAAATAAATGAATAATAAGCCTCGGGTTGCAATTTGAACCGATCTTCACTTACAACAAGCACTAGATATTAGATCAATTTACGATAGAAACACAGCTTGACATTTCTTCCAGTTAGATCATATCCTAATTGACAAGAGGGTGGAAACATACACTTAATTTATTCAGCACATGTCATTATGCTATTCATGGGTGGACATTTCATAAATCTCACTTGATTAAGCTGATTTAGTAATTACTTAATTTCTTCCCACTGTTTGTTAATTCATTCATTCATTTTAAAACAATCCTAACAGTGCTGCAGGGTAGGAATCAACTCCTGGTTCATTCCTGGAGTCACTCTGGGTCTTCTCCATCTCCCAACACCTCAAGGCAGGGCCCTGGGCACGCCTGGCTCTCAGCACGTGGCTGGCAATGTTCCCATCCCCTGCTGCATCCAAACCACATCAGAAAGACTTTCAGAGAGAAGTGTTTTGTAAAGAAGATGTTTTAATCTCACAGAATTGCTTTTCACATAAGAAGTTGACATTCCTTCTCTAAATTGAGATCCCTGCCTTTGCCAACAACTTTGCTAACATTTATCATCCATGCATTCCTATTCCTATCTAAGTTCAACATGTAACATTTTTATTCATATTATGAAAGATTAAATTAAAAGATGGGCCTAGCAACAGCAAACATGCAACAGAACCCTTTTGCGTGTGAAGTGTATATCAAATTGCTATATAAATCTCAAAAGGAAAAAAAAAAAACTCATCGGGGTTTACTTCTCTCAACTTTAGGGACAAGCTAACATTTCAGGCCATTTTGATACTTCACAAATCCATAGCATCAAAGCAGGTGCAGTCACAGGGCATCATCAGGACTTCATTCTTGTGAAAGGAAGTGAAAACCAATAGTTTCCCTTAAGGATTAGAATGAGAGAGGCATACAATACTGTTGTTACAAGATTTACAGTTGCTAAATGTAAAGTGAACTTATGCCATTTCCCTGATTTTTAGGGCAGCTTTTTTTTAACAAAAACAAAATGAATCTGAGACTATCAAATGGTAAACTGGGAAAGCACTTTCCCATACATGCAAGAGCCTGTGGAACTTCCCATGAATGATTTATATAAAACCAGAAATACGTTCTTAAGCAAACTCTTAATGAATTCAGTCAACTTCACAGTCTTTACCAGAACAGCCTTTAAAAAAGTATCCATCATAAAAAAAATAAAAAATAAAAATAAAAAAGTATCCATCATTTTAGGTAGAGTAGCATCACTTGCTTCTGAATTGTTAGGCATTTACCAGACCCTCACCAGGCCCCCAGTCCTGTAGAGAAAGAGGGAAGCTTTAATACGAGGCCAAAAGAAAAGCTAAACTTAGGTTCATAAATGCTACTGAAGAGCCAGAACTTAACTACCATCCTTCGAATGAATAAATGAAACCATATTTGATGAACGATGGACAAAAATAAAACTTATTTTAAAAACTTAATTCCACCGAAACCGGTTTAGCTCAGTGGATAGAGCGTCGGCCTGCGGACTCAAGGGTCCCAGGTTCGATTCTGGTCAAGGGCATGTACCTTGGTTGCGGGCACATGCCCAGTAGGGGGTGTGCAAGAGGCAGCTGATCGATGTTTCTAACTCTCTATCCCTCTCTCTTCCTCTCTGTAAAAAATCAATAAAATATATTAAGAAAAATAAAAATAAAATAAAATAAATAAATAAAAATAAAAACTTAATTCCTGTCGACACGAGTAAAAAAACACATAATCTGACACAAAGTGCCAATATTTTGGAAAAATCATACATTACAGGTTCACTACCATCAAATTTGTGAGCCAACTTTATTTAAAAAGAAAGAAGGGAAAAGGAGACTCGGACACTCTACCACCTGTGTAATATCAAATTCACAATAGCTTCTGAAGCTTTCCAATAGTTAGCTCGCTCACTGCCCCCAATACCTATAGTTAAACACATTCACTGACCCAATCTCGTTCCTGCACCTCAGAGTAATCAAGTGGAACAAACAAGTAGCGTTGCCATCGGTAGCAAGATATTAAAGGAAGGAAGCAAAGGGAATTGGACATTGTTGAGCCTAATGGGCTGGGGCACTGAATCGGACACTGAGCCTGTTTGCTTCACCAGGAGGCGGCAGCTTCACACAGACTCCAGCGCACTTGGCCCCCGAGGAGACCTAATCCCTCCCAGGGGACAGGAAATCTCCCCAGAAGCACAATCTTGCCCTAGACACCAAATTGTCAGGGGGAGGGGGAGAGGTAGGCCCATGCCCAATAGAAGTCAAAATGGCACAAGGGGGTGGGGCTTGACCATAGAGGCCTGTGGGTCTAACTTGGGAAAGGGATCATTGGTCAGGGTGGACCCATCAAAGCCCAGGAGATTTAAGAAGCTGGTTATTTTGAAAAAGCTCCTGGTCATAACCCCAGGGGAACAGAGAAGAGCTTTCTCTCCAGAGCACACTCGACCATGAGGGCCTAGCAGCCAACCAGGGAGGCAGCCGCGCAGGCTCCAAAGGATAAACTTAAATCTGAAACAAACTCTGCTCACTGGCCTTCGTTTGGGCCTTCATGAAGGCAAGACTGGACTTTTTCAATGGCCGGCAGAGAGAGATGGGACACTGATAACCCAGGGGCCTATTTCCACCCCAATAACTCTTGCCACACCACCGTCTCCCATGGGTGGGACCTTGGAATCCTTTCTTCAATCCCATGAAAGAGCCCCATTTCCATTGGCACCTGGATACACCATATACTCTAGGCCAAGCATGTCAAACTCAAAGGCTAACACGGGCCAAATAAACAAGGTTTAAAGTTTATGTGGGCCACACACAAAAAAAAAACACACACACAAAAGCTTCAATTTTCATAGAAATGTAGGTTTATTTCGATAGAGACATGCTGAATACAAAGGGCTGCAATAAATGAGTAATCATTAACATAAAATAATAGAACATTTTAATAAAAATTAATACTTTTTCTTGAATATTAAGTTACCAGACACTGAATAACTGCACAAATTAATAAACGTAATGCAATTAAACCTATTTTTCTTGTTCTCCGAAAGCGAAATATTTCTTGTTGCGCACACCAAACAAGTCAGTCCAAGACTAATGACGTGGCCATCAGCTGCTAAAATATTCGCTGCCAGTATTAGTGGAGAGAAATGGTGCGCCTGTGCGTAAGGCATGTCAGGGATATGAATGCAACACGATTATAGTAATCAGTCATTAGCGAACATTGTAGTTCGTTATTAATAATTATGTATAACAGGATATTGTAAGAATTAAGTCACGATATTTTTATTAAAACGTTTCTTACATACCGTTATATTGGCTGGACTGCAAAAATATTCGTTGTGGGCTGCGCAGTGGGCCAGGAGTTTGACATGCTTGCTCTAGGGCCTATGATTCTTTTTTTTTTTTAATATATTTTATTGATTTTTTACAGAGAGGAAGGGAGAGAGATAGAGAGTTAGAAACATCGATGAGAGAGAAACATCGATCAGCTGCCTTCTGCACACCCCCTACTGGAGATGTGCCCGCAACCAAGGTACATGCCCTTGACCAGAATCGAACCCGGGACCCCCCAGTCCGCAGGCCGACGCTCTATCCATTGAGCCAAACCGGTTTCGGCAAGGGCCTAGCATTCTTATCTCACAAAGAGAATGAAGTCAGAAGCCCTGTGTCATAAGGAGGAATGAATTCTGACCTCCAGAAGCAAGCTGCCTCCCACCACTGCATGTGCCTTACAATGGGAGATGCTCAAGGACAAGACAAATGAACACCCCCCCACTTCTCCAGGGGCCCAGAACACAGAAGGCAGCACACCGCCAGGCTATGATGCTCTCTTCTCACTGGCTCCTGGGGAAGTCCTCCCCATTTTCTCCCCAGTGCCATTCGAGACTGTCCTTTATGCAAGTAATACTTAGCGAGATCTGCCTTCTGTATCTCCTCTGGCTAGGAGCCATACAGAGAAGGCTCACATGAATCCCCTACCACTGAACATTTTAGACATCACACTGCCTCTCCATCATTTGACACACAGCTGTCAGTTAAAGGATCTGAAACACCTCCCTTATTCTTTTGTGCGATTAGCATCGCACAAATGCATACAAAGACTTCTGTTAACAGGAGAGATTTGATCCCTCCATTCCAAACTAAGACCCATTTGTTTTCAAAGAATGCAACATTGTTGGGGTTTTAAATGTACCACTGTTTTAGAGTGTATGCATTGATTAGAAAACAAAAGAGAGTATGAGGTCTCACTCTTCACCACAAAGATTTAAGATACGATGCTAGAAGAGTGAGGTTGGTTTTCGATGTAGGATACAGACATTGCTCCTCATCACTGCTTTTAAAAGGAAGTGCTTCTTCAGATGCCCTCTGCCAGGTGTTCCGAAGTTCCAAATATCCTTGGAAACTTATTGCACCATGTCATCTACTTTGCTACATCAGCAACGGGACTTGACTTAATATCACTGTGAAGGGTTGTGACTCTAGTGGCTGAAACATAATTTCAAGAAACTCAAGTGCACATAAAAGTAACAGCCACGTATCTGAAAACAAGGTTCCCTTCATTTATTTTAACTGCGTGATAATAATATTCCTAAACATCGTTATGCGTTCCTATTTGTTACATATCTGTTAAGTGGGTTAAAACTCTCCATACTGAACTCTTAGCCTTCAAACATTGTTTAGATCAATGCAGTATTAACTTTTAGACTGTATCATTAGCCTAGAGAAAAATTTTCACTATAAAGAGTATCTGAAAATACTAGTTCCACGGAAGATTAATAGGGGTATCAGCAAGAAAGAGGTTCCTTGGTTCATTGTAAGCACTTTGCAAGTATTCGCAGAGATAAATGGACTTAAGCAAGGGTTTCTTTAGTTTAGGACTTCCTGGAACTGCAGGTATATTTTGTGACTCTTAAGGATGAGGTAGGAGAGGGAGTAAAACCTGCAGTGTTGCAAAACTTATTTAACCACAGAGCTCACGTCTGGCAGAACATTTTGCAGAACTAGCTCCCACAGAACACAGTTTTAGAACTGCAGGCTTGAAGAGAAAGCATGCTGACTGGTTTGCAAAATCTAAGTTTAATTCCTAATGGACACTTAAAGTAGGCACCTCAGACACAGAAGTATATTGTTCTATCGATTTAAACCAACCGCACCTAGTGTTAAAATCCCCTTAGACAAAAATGATGGTGGGCGAAGAAAGCATGTTTCTACAGGAAACCAGTCGTGGCAACGAGGGCCACAGGTCAAATGATCTATCAGCATTCCAATAGCTGTTCCTACTCTGGCTAGAGGAACATTCCTAAAATATTAAACTATTAACAATTACCAAGAGTTTCCAGGTATTGGAAGTAACACAACCACAAAGCCTTAAATTGTGAAGCTCTTTCATGTAAACTTTAAGCACGTTTTCTCCCCAGATGCTCCTAGGTGTTCCATAGGGTAAATAGGTCATGAATTACCTGCCCCACTTTTCAAATGAGGAAATGACACTCAGGAATATAAATGGCCTGAGCAAAGTCACAGTTATTTACTTGTCCAGTGTGAAAGCACTAGACTGGGCAGAGAAAAATCTGCCTTCTCACTTAGCCCAGTGCTTTTTCAGCATATTTCCACCTCTCTCTCTCTCTCTCTCTCTCTCCTCTCTCTCTCTCTCTCCCCCAGGCAAGTGAGAAGCTGTTCCAGAAATTTAGACTGAGGGGCTTGGCTAGAAAGAGAGGCAGATGAAGAAACCAATGCTGCGCCAGCATCGCCAGGCACACAGGATATATATATATATATATACACACACACATACACACACACACTAGAGGCACGGAATCTCAGATTTTTCTATATCCCTACTTATTGCAAAGACGCAAATGCTGTGAAAAGACCTTCCAGTTCCCTTATTTAAACTTCTGAATAGGGACTAAGCTAGAAGTCAGAAATAAGCATACTGGGTCCTAAAAAAATGGTTTTCTTTCACATGAGCAACAGGTCAAATGAAGAAATGAGCTATTTATCTGGTTGGGTTGAAGAATTTCATAAACAGGTCATGCATTCATACACCATTAAACGAAGATCTGTGTTCTAGGCCTGGAGTTCTCAAAGTTTGGTCCCTGACAAGCATCCACAGTGTCCCCTGGGAACTCATTAGAAATGCAAATTCTAGTTCTAGGCCCTTCCTAGACCTACTGAACCAGAACTCTGGTGTGGGCCAACTGATTTGCATAGAAAAGGCCTGCCACTGATTTTGACCTCTTTTGACCTCAGACTCAAGTTTGAAAAGTGCTCTAGGATATTCCATGCATATTTTATTTATTTATTTATTTATTTATTTATTTAAAATATATATTTTATTGATTTTTTACAGAGAGGAAGAGAGAGGGATAGAGAGTTAGAAACATCGAAGAGAGAGAAACATCAATCAGCTGCCTCCTGCACACCCCCTACTGGGGATGTGCCCGCAACCAAGGCACATGCCCTTGACCGGAATCGAACCTGGGACCCTTGAGTCCGCAGGCCGACGCTCTATCCACTGAGCCAAACCGGTTTCGGCTTCCATGCATATTTTAAATAACCTGCACTCGCCCGGCTGGTATAGCTCAGTGGTTGAGCACTGACCCATGCAACAGGAGTTCGCAGGTTCTATTCCCAGTCAGTGTCAGGGCACATGCCTGGGTTATGGGCTCAATCCCCAGTGGTGGGGTGGGGGGGGGGGCAAGCAGGAGGCAGCCGATTTATGTTGATGTTTCTCTCTCATCAATGTTTCAATCTCTCTCTCCCTCTCCCTTCCTCTCTCTCTAAAATAAATTTTAAAAAACACATTTAAATAACTTACTATTCAAGGTCATTTCCAACAATTTAACAATCTCACCAGTAGTAGTCTGGATGGATTTAGGATTTGGGAAACGTTTAAAAAAAAAACCACACACGTAGGCAAATGACATTACCCTACATTAGCCATTCATCATGGAATGGGTTCATAAAGAACAGGAAGTTGAGAAAAATGAATATGTTTCTTCTTCCCATAGAACAGTGGTTCTCAACCTTTATAATGCCACGACCCTTTAATACAGTTCCTCATGCTGTGGTGATCCCCAACCATAAAATTATTTTCGTTGCTACTTCATAACTGTAATTTTGCTACTGTTATGAATCGTAATGTAAATATCTGTGTTTTCTGATGGTCTTAGGCGACCCTGCTAGCGGTTCTCAACCTGTGGGTCGCACCCCACAGGTTGAGAACCGCTGCTGTAGAGGTCCAAAGCTGACTGGCCAGGTGGCTGGCCTTCAACCCCACCCCCACTGAGGAGGCTTAGACTTGTGCTGAGGACTGTGTCCATCAGGAATTAGGAGGTATATGTTGCCTTTGTTAGTAAAACAAATGTAAGCTAGTTGATATATGTTTATGTTACATGGAAAGGATGCTGTGTAGCTCAGTGGCACAAACTCTGTCTTCAAGTCGGACAGACCTGGATTGAAACGCAAGCTCTCCCACTCACTCACTAAGAGGGTGACTTAAGAATCCCTTAAACTTCCAAAGCCTCTGTTTCTTCCTCTGTAAAATGGGGGTATTGATATCTATTACCCATCTCATAGGATCATTAGAAAGAAATCAATGAAAATGACATATATTTAGTATTTAGCCCAGAACAAGCCTCCAATAAATCTCAACAGTTTTCATTATTAAGTACTTTGCAAAACTGGATTTTTAAAGCATAACAAGCTTTAAAAATACAAAATTTAAAAAAAAAAACACACACTATTTTTCAAAGTGCATATAAAAGTTAATCGATTTGTAACTTTTCAAAGTATTTTTAGAGGGATCAAATTTAGCATGTGATCCATAAGTAATTTAAAAGGTACAATTTATTAGCATTACCAAAGTCACACTAATTCCATTCCAGGTTGAAAAATAAGGTCTATAGCTTGCATTAGATTAAAAGTTACAGCTATTTCTGTCCCTTAAACCCAGTGCCTGCTTTAGGGATTAATCAAAAGGACAACGCTGCTTTCAAGAACATGGCGCAAGTAATGCCTTTACACAGTAAGAGCTTCCAAATTAAACACACCAGAAATGTTAAAAGAAGAGAACCAGTTTGTTAATTTCATTTTACACCCTGCCTGGACAAAGAAAACAATATAAATGCCTTCATAACTTTTAAATGTCCTTCAATTTCTTGGGGTTGGTAAGAACACGGTTATTCCCACCCTAATGGAATGAAGTATGTATAGACATAGTACTTGTTTCTGTTGTTGTTACGGGGGGAGAAGAATCCTAGATAAACATCATATCTTGGTGACCTATGTATTTTATTATATTGACAATAAACACTATTAAGTTTCTATGGGAGAGAAAGGGCACCGAAATTGGAAGAGCTCTTTATCTAGATGAAAAACAAAACAAAACAAAAAAAAACAACAACAGACTAGAAACATTTCTCCTGCATGTGTGTTTGATTTCTGACATTCCATTTATAAGGCATGGAACTAGGGTAATTTCCATTATTAGCAATATTTGTTTCAAAGCTACTTTGGGAAAAAATTACATTGAGCTGCTTGAAATTCTACTAAATAACTGAAATACAGCCTTTGACGTTTTAGCCATTAGTAGCATATATAAATAATTAATGCAATGGATGACATGACGTTAATATTTTTATGTATAGTATAAATGGGGAAATATTAAAATGTGCTTCTGTCTCAGATTTTATTTTTGTCAGAGAGAGAGAGAGAGAGAGAGAGAGAGAGAGAGAGAGAGAGAATGCCATTCTGGCATCCTTGACTTGGCAAGAGGAGAACTGGCCCCACAGTAAAGCAGCATCCGGGGGAAAGGAGGCGGCAGTGCCCGTTTGCATTTCTGGGCCACTGCCCACATATGGGCCCCGACAGAGATGACTCTGGCATTCTGCACGGGAAACGCTGCCCATCCACGGCTTTGTTTTACTTGAGAAAGAGGAACATCTCTGCACAGATTGGCTATTGGAAACTTCAGGTGTGTGAGGAAAAAAGCTGCCACGTGGTTTGTGAACCAAGGAAGAGAGCAGGAGCCTGGAAGAAGTTTCTACATCTTCCTTGGTAAACATTAGAGGACAGTAGTGCTGAATTACAATGAAAAAATATACATATATACATATGTGTGTGTGTGTGTGTGTGTGTGTGTGTGTGTGTGTGTGTCAAAATGTTGGGGTGCAAATGTAGACAATGTCTGAAAAGAAGAAAGTAAGTGTACAACTTAGCAAACTCTCCGCACCTATTTACACTATACGTTTCTGAAATGTTACCTGGAAAGTTTTCGTCTTCTCCAGGAATCAGATTGATTAAGGACCTCAAGACTGGATTAGCAATGATATCGGAATCTACAACGCTTAATCCTCTGAGCAGGAGTGTTTCTGACAGGTGAAGTTCTGCCCTTTCGGAGAACTTTCAAGCTTGTGAAAAGTATCCTAGGAAAAGCATATAACATTCTGCCTGCACTTTTCAAGGTTCTGCTTTATTTTCTAAGACGTAACTAACAGGCATGTAAGTGTGCACACGGCACAAAATCACGATTGACACCCCTGAGAAACTCCAGAGTTATGAGTTTGTTTTTATTTAGTCCATCTGTGTACTCATGGCCTTCTCTAAGAAATGTGTGCCTCTGAAAGTGCTTAGTAACTGCAGCAGAAAACAACTGACCATTCTTGCTCAAGTTTCAAATGTGCTTCTTCACACAGCTGCACACGCATGTGTACTAACCCAACTGTTAGTTGCACCTGCTCCAAGTTAGCAATATTTCATGGAGCACAGGCAAGAATGACATTTCCAAGTGCTAATCTGTTGAATGTAAATCTGTGCTTTCTTTCAATAGTTTAGGACTCATGCTTTGTGCCACATAGGAGCCTAGTGTACACAAATGGGGGCGATTGTGAATTTCCTTACTAGAAAAACAAAGCTGTCTTTGACATCTAAAATAAGTTATATTCTTCCATATTATTACTGAGTGGTATTTTTCAATATTTATATAAAGGACTCTTTCATTCAACCAAACATTTTTTTTAAAGCTGCAACTTCTTCAAACTGGTGCAAGTTATAAATAAGACTTTAAATTGTTCTTATCCTGTACCCACTATATCCACCCCTTCAAATGCCATGATGATTTTCGTGACTACCTGAAATCTTCAGTTTCTGAGCATTAAGAACAGCAATGATAAGAGGAAAATTACTTTCTTGAGATTATGAGCTTAAACTCCAGATTCTGGACGTGCAGCAAACCAGTTTCCAGAGATCACACCCCTTTGGGTAGGAATCACCCTGAAACCTGACATTGGAGTAACTATATATAGCTCAGAGAGGCATGAAATGAACGTTTTGTATTATATCTCTGTTGTATGAAATTCTAATGTCTTGTTTTATTACCCGATTTCCTGATTTTCAAAAGAATGTGTATTTATTCACACTTGTATTCTGCCCAGCATTAACTTAAAAACGTGTTTAACAAATTAAAAGCAACTATACAGAATCTTGACATTTATCTCTGCAGGGTTAGTCCCCGTCCTTCACTTGTTAAAAAAGTGACAAATGAGGTTCCCGTTCCCACAACACCAAAAGCTACCTCGCTTTTTATTAAGATAGTTGCAAGTTTATGTAAACATAAATATTTCTTTAAGTCTAATGAAAATATACTCTACTTACAGAATTGGAGGTAAATGTTTTCAAAAACTTAAAGTTACTTAAGAAAGAAATTCAATAAAGTTTCTATCTTTGACTATTATAGTCTTCAATTAATTTTAACAAACTAAAATCTTTTCTGTACAGCCACAAAAAGACTACATCCAGATCTTATAAGGACCCACACTACACACTTCAGAAGTAAACAAGACTAAGGGAACTTCTGTGTCAATCAGTGGTACACAAGTTATAACTTATTCTGGAACCCTGGCTACTTATAAACAATCTTGACTCATAATAGCTCAAAGATACAAAAGTTTTTACAGCTCTATCAAGAGCAAAGGAAAATATATACACCCACCAAATTATTTTGTTGTTTGGGGCTTTGCAACTATTAACTTGCAAAAAAATTCTTCTACTTAAAGTGAACTACTATATTCCTAAGAAGCAACAATTACCAGAAATCTCTGAGGTCCTTTAAATGTGATCATGCCTCCCTATCAAGCCAATGGGATAGTCTTCCTCCTTTGTTTTTTGTTCTGCATCTGCATGAACATGGCTGCTAATTATATTATCCTGGTAGCACATATGTCTGAATGGGAAAACAAAATCTCATGATCCTTATTGAGCATAAAATATTTCCTGGGATTCAAATGTGTATACTTGCTTAGATTGAGCACTCCTATATTACAGTAAATTCTATTTTGTTAGAGACCTTAGCTTTCATTCAGAATTTCCGTCTCATTAGTGATGTAGCACCTTTCCTAAAACCCACTGCATGTAGACATGCATATGAACACACACACACACACACACACACACACACACACACACACACACCTTGAGCCTTATCCTGCTACTTTGTGTATTTAGCTTCCCTATTTGCATATTTATGCTTTTCTTAAATTGTTTAAGTTCTTGAAGAGTTTGTATTCACACAAAACACCATATAGATCTAATGCCTACATTTGCCATAATAAAGCAATGAATAAGCAAATGCATTCTTTTCCAACTTATATGAATATAAAAATGTTTTGAAAATGTTTATGCAATTTGGCATACTTAGCCTAATGTAGTTTAACAAAGTAAGCTCTCTTATTGTTCTGATCAGCTTTATCATTAAGAGTAAAAATCCTTTATTTCAAAATGTAAATTAATGTGTGGTAGGAATAAAATGGTTTATACATCATCAAAAAATATTACATTCTTAAAATTATATTGATATGTCTATCTTCTTAATTCACAGGTCAAAATATACATCATAAGATAACTTTCCTGGAAAAGATAAACATTCTGAGATAATATACAAGAAAAAGAACTATTCAGCTAAATACTAAACAAAGCAATAACAGCAACCACCACTCATGACAACTGATAACAAAGAAGAACACTTAAGGAATTCTATCAATTTCATTAGCAAGTCTTTGCTCTTCTGAATACTTCACTGATTGGACTCTCAGAAATTTCCTTCGGTCTTGTCCTTTCAGCCTTTATGAAACAGTTGTTCGAAACGTAAGTGGCTATTCAGATTAATATATACTTTCCAGGGAAAGCTATTTTATAACAGGAGCGAGCAAGTACCTCCTACTTCAAATTAACCACTTACAGTGGCATATTTTTCACCTCTAAAGTATTTTCAGCCCCTCTTTCTATTGCCCTTAGGAAATTTAAATTCAGAGACATGACACTTCCATTATTGGCTCCTTGCCTCTTTAAAACTGAACAACATTCCTCACAAAGTAGTACATATAATTCTCTACCCTATAGGATCAAACAATGGTACCTATTTCAGGAGCAATTACATGCATAATGTAAGACAGAATATTTTTTTCCTTAGAACTGTTTGTAATAATTGTGAATTGAAGGCTACTGGTTCAGTCCATGGCAATGGTGTTGCTAAGTTCATCTAAGTATTTCTCTTCAATCTACATACTTTTAAAACTCAATGTGGCTTCCAGATCAAGCCACTTTAAAGATACCACCTGCCCTACATGGTGGTTTGTTACAGCATTATAGTTATAAGACAATATGTTCCATGAAAAATAACACGTCAATGAAGAAACAAAGATACTGCAAACATTGGCATATAGAAGAAAAGTAAATATATACACATATATGTATGTATTCCACATTTCTCTGTTACCTGTATAGTAAATTATATGTGACGATCACGTTATTACAGTCATAGGGATGCAAAGCATAAAAGAACAGCAGCTCATCTTGCTTTGCTTAAAGAAATTAAAGACAAGTTTAACCCACACCCGCCAAACTGTCTTCAGAGGAACAGCAATAGGTGGGGGCTGAAAGGCTCACCTCTGTACCACCCTGTGCGTCTCCCTGAAATCATTTTAAATACAGACAATATATCTGTCACCTTTTCTCTTTTACTTTTTCTCCCATTCTAATCCATCGCAGACCCTTTACTGACCCCCCCCCCCGCCCACTATCTCAGAGGCACGTTCCAGAAGAAGAGGACCCAAGTGCCACTTACCAGTTGCATGCCACAGATAAAGATAAGCGTGCACCTGCCATTGCAATAACCCATGGTTTCCGAGACCCCTGCCACAGCCAGACTGTCCCACGTCGGCCACCGTCGAGCCCCCACTTTATCCAATCAGATCGCCGGGAAGGACAGGCAGACCTGCCGAGGGCTCGGGGGCTCCGGGCTGCTGCTGCCAGCGTCCTGGGAACGGACAGGCATTAGGACCTGCAGGCGCCGCGGCGGCGGCGGCAGCTCCAGCCGCGCCCGCCGCACATACCTTCACTCGCTCGGTGCGCACGCCGCGCCGCGGGCAACGCCGCCCGTGGACACGCGCCCGGGGCCCGCAGGGGCAGCAGCAGTGGCCTCGCCGCGCCGCCGCGCCCACGGGCATCTGGCCGCGAAGTTGCGCCCGCGCCGGCTCGCCCGACGCGCGCCAGCCACGCGCTCCCCGCCCGCCGGCTCTGGGGGCGGCCGCCCGCCTCCCTGCGCCGCGCGGCTCCGGGGCGCCCGGATACGCGGGGCCAATGACGGGGGTGGGAGCGGGGGCGCGGCGCGGGCCGGGAGGGGGCGTCCGGGATCGGCGGTCCCGAGCGGGCGGCGGCCGCGGCGGCTGCTGCGCGCAGTGATGCGGGGTCCGCGCCGCGTCCTGCAGCCGCGCGTCTCGCCGCGGCGCGGCCCCTCCCCTCGCCCAGATGTGTTAATCCTCCTCCAACAAATCCTTCAGCCTGCCCCCCGCGCCCCTCCCGAGGCGGCAACTTCTCCCTGCCCGGCCGGCCTGCCGCGCGGGGGCCGCGGTGTCTGCGCGAGAAGGAGCGGCGCAGAGGCGGCGGCGTTGGTGGAGCTGGGGGCCGAGGGGCGAGGAGTCCGGGCGGCATGTCCGCGACTTGCTGGGCTGGTGAAGGTCCTGCGCCCGCAACCGAGGCTGAGCGCTATAAGCAAGCGAGGTGTGTGAGAGTGCGTGTGTGTGTGTGTGTTTGGGGGAGAAGGGTTAGCGGAGGGGGACAGGGTAACGAAATGGGGCATCCCGCCCGTCCGGAAAACCTGCGTGGGGCAAGTCCGAGCCCGGGAGGAGAGGGGCGCCGCGGCCGCCGACGCGCTGCCAGCTGCCTCGCCCCGGCTCCCGGGGGCTGCGAGGGCCGGTGCGGGGAGAGTTGCGGAGCAGGCGCCGCTCTGGAAAAGGGAGCCGGTTGCAGAGGGAGTTGTTAGGGAAATGGGGAACCGGAGGGAGCAGAGACGCAGTGAGTTGCAGTTGCTGCTTCTAACTGTTGTTGGTTTGCACGCAAGAAAGGAAAGGATCAGACACCCTGTTAGCACTCAAGCACTGGGGCCTTCGGGGCCGTCCCGGCCGGGTGAGGATTCCTGGAGGTCGATGCTGCAAATGCAAAAGGCGCTGGTGAGCGCCAGCCCGGAGCTGCGCGGCGGTTCCCAGGACCTGCGGGGACGCGCTGGGAGCCCGCTGCTGCCACCTGCGGGCGGAAATCAGAAGAGCGAAGCAGTCTGTCCCAGGTGGCGGCCCCTGGGGCCTGAGTCTTCAGGATGCCAGGGTCCAGTTTCCTTGGTAGCACCAGGCAGCTAGCATTCCTGATGAACTGTCCCAGGAAGTGAAGATCTGCTAGGGGACTGAGTCATTGCAATGAGGTGCGAGACTGGTAAGAAATGAGAAAGGTTCAGGCAACTAACAAGCTATCATCCCAGATCCCAAATGATTGCTTTCTTTGAATAAATATTACAGTGCATCCGAATAACCAAACCTAAAGAAATGGAATAGGACTTACGGACCCCAGTCTCCAGAAGCCGAGTACTGAATTTTCAAAACTTTTTTGTCAATCATAGAGAGCCAAAAAGGAATTTGATTTGTTAAGTTTATGCAATGCGAATATTTTACTAGAATGAGAATGCCTACTCTTACACTCTTTTTTAAAAATATATTTTTATTGATTTCAGAGAGGGAGAGGGAGATAGAAACATCAATGATGAGGGAGAATTATTGATTGGCTGCCTCCTGCACACCCCCCACCGGGGACTGAGCCCCTAACCCAGGTATTCCTTTACTGGAATCTAACCCTGGATGGACCCTTCAGTCCCCAGGCCAACGCTCTATCCACTGAGCCAAACCGGCTAGGGCAAGAATGCCTACTTTTAATCACCCCGTTTGTAAATGGACTCTTCTCTGAAAAATACCTTTTAATGTTAATGAAATTACAGAAGCCCAAACCTGCTCTTACCCACTGTGGGCCTGGTAGGTAATAGCTCCACAACTCCTGGTGAAAGTGAAGGCAGAGGTATCTAGTGGCAAATGTTTCTGTTAGTTCTGTCTTTACGCACGGTAGCGGTCCAGGAGCTGCTGGAGAGGCAGGTGTCTTGTATTGCCAAACAAAAAGAAAGCTGCACACTGATGTTGAATATTAAAGAAGCTGTTGCCATACTGTGAAAAGCATCCTATTATTACTTTGTTAAAATCCATAATTGCAATAATGCATGTAGGTGGGTCCATCAGTAATCCTGCAGTAGTTGCCCTGTACCCAGCAAGAGTCTGAGTGGTCCTAGGCTGTCTAGGTTAAAGGGAAGCATAATGCTCTCTGTAGCTGACTCTCAGTGCCCTGCCCCTCGTCTAGGGCCTGATACTTGCCTTTCAATGCATGCCCATCTTTCTGCAGTCACTGGGGACTGTCTGTGGGCTTTTTCTAGCCACAAGAGATGCTTGATTCAAGCGTCAAGTCACAGCCCTGAGAACAACTCTCACCCAATAATGGATGGGAGTTGATGGATAAATACCCCAGCTTCTCAACCCAGAGATGGGAGCCCCTGGGACATACTTTGGTCTACACCAGTAACTTCCCCACCAGGGTTGAGCCCATAGTGCCCACAGTTGCCCAAAGTGATAACCTGCTCATTCATGCACTCTTAAATGGTTTCCTTCCTCCCCTTTCCTCGTTTCCCTTCTCTTCTACCAGTGCTTCCTGAGATCACCTCCAAAATAAACCACGTCACTCAAATATTTGTGTCTGGGCTGCTCCTTGAGAAACCAACATAAGGCAGTCTGCAAGGGCTTTTATTCCTGATCTGGCATCATTGGCACAGTGGTCTCAGAAGAGGGAACAGTCCCTGATTTATATAAAGGTGCCATAGTTAGGAATTCAGTGCTACTCCTTAAGGTGGCTGGACCCTTCTTATTTCATTTCCTATTAACCCTGGAGTCTTAGTGAAAAAGACGACAAAGAGAGTATCATCTTTCCCATAGAAGTGTATGAAGGAAAGACCTCACATTGGAATGCCAATTGCGCTTTTATTTAGAAGTCATATACGACTCAGTTATATAAGACTTGAGTTGCCTAGTCTGTTGACCTAACTATTGTTAATTACCTTGTTTCTGTGGGGAGAATGTGTTACATAATACACATCTCCACCTGGCTGACCTTAGCATCCTGCTTTAAAGCACTCTTCAAGGTTATTTCACGCCTATTATCTCCTATATCTCCCAGAACAGTTCATGGAATGCAATAGGTACACAGCCACCAAGTGAATAGCCGCCTGCTGAACACGGTCATTTCAGCAAGAGCAAAGCTCAAGCCTGGCTTTGTAACAACACTGATCCTTTCACTCTGAGTTTTACTTTGTTCATTATAGTTTTTAAAATGTCAAGACAACAATTATCTTTACAGTTACCAAAAACAACACATGTAATTCATTGGGATGCTTTTTTGGGGGGTGGAAAATAATTTTCAATATATGTTTTAAAAAGAAAATAAGAATTCATAATTTTTCCACCTAGGGATAATCTCATTTTTTTCACAAACCATTTTTTGACAGAACTAGAATTATATCATACAGAATATATTTATATATAATAAAATATCATTCAGAATATATTTATATATAATAAAAATGAGAATATCCTACCTAATAAAAGAGTAATATGCAAATTGACCACACCTTTGCTATGCCCAAGCCACGCCCACCAGACAATCAGGGTGAGTATGCAAATTAACCCAACCAAGATGGCGGTTAATTTGCATATCAAGACAGTGTAGAAAGAAGCCACGAAGCTGCGGAGAAGCAAGCAGGCGGGGCCGGCGGAGAGCGCAGCAGGAAGCCCTATTGCAGGAATACACCACCCACAAAGTACCAGTCCATCGGGCCAGGGAGGGGGTGTGGGATGGGCAGCACCAGACGCCACCTGAGGGGTCCAGGTCCATCACAGGCCCCGGGAGGGGCAGCGGCCTGCCTAGCCACGCCTGTGGGGCCCTGGGAACATCGCAGCTCCAGGGGGGAGCTGCTGGGCCTGCTTAGCCGCTCCCGTGGGGCTCCAGGAACATCACAGCCCAGGGGAGGCATGGCCAGCCGGCCTAGCCACTCCCATGAGCCTCCAGGAACATCACTGCCCCAGGAAGGTGTGGCCACCTAGCCACTCCCGTGGGGCCCAGGGAACATCGCAGTCCCGGGGAGGTGCAGCTGGCCGACCTAGCCACTCCCATGAGGCTCTGGGAACATCACAGGAGAGGCATGGCCGACCTACCTAGCCACTCCTGTGAGGTTCCCGGGAACATCACAGCCCAGGGAGGCACGGCTGGGCCCTGGGAACATCACAGGCATGGGGTTGCTGAGGCACAGACCGGACCTCTGGCCACAGATTCACAGCTTCGCAGAGACCAAGGGCAGAGATCTGCCTCACTGCAGAGAGAGAGAGGTTCTGCAGTGGCCCCAAAACGTGGGTGGGCCAGGCCAGGGATCAAGGGGCATGGAAGGTAGCTGGGGGGGGGAGGGGCAAGGACTCGCAGCTCTGAGGCAGGGTTGAGGGGCGGTGCCACCTCATTGGAAGGGTGCTGCACTGTAGGGTACCAGACTGACTGATGTGATTCAGACAAGCTCCCAGTGCTAACTGGCCTCGCCCAGGCGGCCTTCGCACTTCAGAGGCGGCAACTCCTGCTCCCGCCTGACCCAAAAGCAAGATCACGCCACCCTGACCCACGGCAGAGCATGCCTTGGCAGTGAGTGCGAAGCCTTCTACCTGCTCCAGAGACCCGGGGGCGGGGGGTTACTGAGTCAAGTTCCACAGCCAACTGGAATTGGCCTCAGTATCCTGGTCTGTAAAATGGATTAAGTGTGTCCCAGTGCCTTCACTGAGCTTTGATGGCCAATTGAGATACTATATAAGGAAAGTGATGAAGAAGTGAGAAAGAAAAGGAAAGGTGAACAACACAAAAGAAAGACTGGAAGGAACCTGTAAACCCATTGTCACTTAAATAGGGAATATAGTCAATAGTGTTGTAATGATGGTATGATGCCAGGTGGGTACTGGAAATATCGGGGAACACTTTGTAAAGTATATGATTGTCTAACCCAGTGATGGGCAACCTTTTGAGCTTGGTGTGTCAAACTTCGCCAAAAAACTGAGCATAATTCGGGTAGTGTGTCACTTTGAGGGAAAAACATTATTTTGCAAATGTTTCATCCTCAGGAGCAGCAAATGTTTCATCCTCGGCATGCAGCCGCCTCAGTGGCCACATGTCATCAGAAATGGCTACACGTGTCAGTGGTCTAACCACTGACATCACTGGTCTAACCACTATTCTGTAACTAATATAAAACCTGAAACCAATACAAGATAATATTGAATGTAAAGAAATGAAAATTGGAGTGAAATTTTTATAAATTTCAAAGTTTAAATAAAGGCTGTAAAGAAAGGAAGGGGGAGAATAAAAAAATAGTGTTTTTCATTTTACCACTTTATTGTCTTTTCAGTACATGAAAAAGACAGTTGTCTTTATATGGTGCTTTTATACTTTTCTAAGTCATTATCTCATTTTAATTTCAGGGCAACTTAAAGACAAGATAATTATTCCCTCCACTATTCAAAGAAAGGAAACCTTGGTGTCTGGATCCAATGATTCAATTGTCAAGCCCTTATTGTAAAGCAGGGTTAGTAAAATTTTCTGTGAAGGGTCATATCTATAATAATAAAAGCCTTGGGGGTGATCAGGCCAGCAGGGGAGAGTAGTTGGGGGCAATCAGGCCAGCAGAGGAGCAGTTAGGGGGCAATCAGGCTGGCAGGTGAGCAGTTAGGAGCCAGTGGTCCCAGATTGTGAGAGGGACGTTTGACTTCAGGTTTAGGCCCGATCGGGATCGGGCCTAAACCTGAAGTCAGACATCCCCCGAGAGGTCCCAGATTGGAGAGGGTGCAGGCTGGGCTGAGGGACACCTTCCCCAGTGCATGAATTTCGTGCACCAGGCCTCTAGTGTTAATATAATCTCATTTTTTCACAAACCATTTTTTGACAGAACTAGAATTATATCATACAGAATATATTTTAGTCTGCTTTTTTCCCCACTTAACAGTAGATCAATAACATGTGTTTAACTCATTAACTATTAAACTCATTGACTCTACAGCCAAATTAACGTCATATGCCAAGCTCTCTTGTTAAGCAACCATGTAACCTTGGGCAAATGACTTAGCTCTCTGTGCCTTGGTTTCCTTATCTACAGAGGGGGTCCTGGGAGTAATAATGCAGATATGCTAGGGTTGTTGAGAGGATTAAGGAAATGTCAGTATGTGTGACGCTTTTAGAACAATGCCTAGCACAGTTAACATTTTAAAATACTTAATTACCATTATTCTTCATACAATACAGCTTTCATTACCATATAACGTTTCAATGTAAAAGTGTATCACAATTATTTCACTATAGTCTTTTCTTAGACATACAGGTGTTGTGGTGAGCAGAATAATGGCCCCTCCACTATGGCTACACCAAATCCCAGGAACCTGTGAATATGGACCTCATATGGCCAAAGAGACTTTGACTGTGTGGTCAAAACTTTGAGTTGGAGAGAGGAGCCTGGGTTATCTAGGTAGTCCCAATCTAATTGCTTGAGCGGTTAAAAAGATCACCTTTTCCAATGCTGGGGGTCGGGGGAGAGGAGAATGGGAGAAGTGGAAGAAGGGCCAGGAAGATGCCCAGCGAAAAGAGCTTCGACCGGCCATTGCTGGATTTGTAGATGGAGGAGGGAGGTCCTGAGTCAAGGAATGTAGCTGACCTCTAGGGGCTAGAGACGGTAGGGGAATACCCTGTAGCCTCAGAAAGAATGCATTCGTGCCCACAGCTTGTTTGTAGCCCACTGAGACCCATGCCGGACTTCGGACCTATAGAACTGTAACAGAATTCCTGTGTTTCATTTCAAGCCACTGAGTCTCTGGCACTTTTGTTATAGCAGCAATAACCCATCAATACAGTTTGTTACCAATGTTTCCATATTATACATTTTATAATATTCAATCTTGTAGGTATGTTTTTGCCTATGGTTTGATTATTTCCTTCTGATGAATTTCTAGAAGTGCATTTATGCGTCAAAGAATGAGCAAAATTATGATACTTTTGGTAAATAATAGCAGTCTATACCTAGGAATGTGGTTTCCATTTTCCCTATGCCAGCATCAGGAATGGATATTAATCAACTTTTTAAAAAGCTTTTCCATCTTGCATTTTTAGTTGTGTTTCCTTTATACAATAAGTGCAAAGATGGACTGCGGTCTCTAGCTATATCACATTGTCTCTCACCTTTCTGTGATGATTGCTCTTGAAAGTTCAATTCCATTTCTAATAATATTACCCTATGACAGATTTCATACATAAAACCTTAGCAATAATAAAAGTCCATTTATCTATTTAACCAAAATGCTGGAGTTCAGAGAAAATTTTGCAGATATGTTGGTAAGCCAAGAAGACAGATTATGCCATGATAATGACCAGAGCTATAGTTATGATCATGCCTAACCAATCATATTTTATATTAAGTACATTTTGTGTTATAGCTTTCTAAATTAAATTATTGTAATTTATATAAAATCAAGTAAAGTGCCATGAATATGCTGGCATCTCAGTAATTATTTGCTGGTGATCAGCTGCATACATTGACTTGAATATCTGTAACATTTCAGTCATTTAATATGAGATATCCTAATATATTAATACAATTATTTTATAAATGTAAGACAGTTCTAAATATTATTTTAGTAAATTACCTCATATAATACATGTAATTTTCAGATTAAAATCATTTCTCAGAGATTAAAAAGCCATATTTTCATCTTATTTTATTTTTCACTAAGTTATGCTGTTTGTTTGTTTGTTTTTTTTAATCATGAAAAACTGGTAAATAAATATAAGGATAAGCCTGGTGTTCTAGGTGGTATTGTTGTGTAACAACCCACTTCAAAGCCACATCATGGCTTTACACAGTGACTCTATTATGCTCACAGATTCTGTGGGTCGGGAATTCGAAGATGGCACAGTAGGGGAAGTTTGTCTCTGCTTCACACTGTCTGGAGCTTCAGCTGGGAGGACTCCACGGCTGGAGGTGGCTTAGTGACTGGGGACAGGGGTGACCTGAAGATACATTCACCCACATGTCTGGCACATGGGCTGGAAGAACTGGAAGATGTGGTCATGTGATCTACTCTCCTTTGAAGCTTGGCTTCCTCACAGCATGGCTGCCTTCTTGACACAGCAGCTACCACAGCTGAGGGTTCTAAGAACAAGGTTCCAGCCAACGAGGCAGAAACCGCACTGCCTTTGATCACCCAGCCTCGAAAGCCACCAAACTCCACTTCAACCATATTCTATAGTCACCAGCCCACCCTGCTCAGAAGAAGGAAAATCCTAGATGCACATCTGTTAATGGAGAAATGTCAAAGGAGTTGAGGGCCATCTTTCCAAACCTCTGTCCTAACTTGCATCATAATTAAAAGAAAGTTACCATTTCCTGGAAATTAAAATAAGTAAAAATTAAAATTAGACATTAACGCTATTGCGTCACAATAAAAAAGTTACCTTTATACTAACATCTCAGAGGAACCAGCTGATTGCATATAAAAGAAAGTGTTGCTCTCCATTAACCACAATATGAATTGATTTATAATAATTTGACTTTGGGTTTCATATACTGTGGACAAGGCAAATAGAGAGAGTATATGTTCTCTCCATTCAAATGACTTCACATTCTCAAGACCAAGTTAAAAGTTGGAATTAATTTCCTACCATTTCGAGATGAGAAATAGAGTATTTAAACCATTCAATGGAATGGGACTAAACAAATGATTAGTCTTTAGTGAGGCAAATGTAATATGTACTCTACATTTTTTTCTATGTAATTAAGATTTATTACACAGTTTCAAAGTATCATTTCAGATAATGTAGTTACTGTATAATTTCTTTATTTGCTGTGCTTTCCCCAGTTTATCCTTCTACATCCATAATAAATACCAGTTTAATAGAATATTAGAAAATGACAAGGAGAAATGTTAGGGAAGTAGATGTAGTGCACTTACTTATAATAGGATTAATTCAAACTCCTTACACAGTGGTATGTTTTGAGCTTCTGGAGGGAAGAAAAATAAATCCTTAAACACAGTTGTGTTGGTTTTATAGTTAGACGTTCAGTAACATAAACATAGTATTCTAATCAAATGTTTGTTTTCCCTTTTAGGAAGGGAGGGAGTGAATTATTCAGTGGGATACTGAACTTAAATTGTCCTTTTTACATCCAGAGGTGGGTGAAGGAGAAAGGCATTTTGGGTTTACCTTTTTTTTGCTCTGAGCTGGAATATGGAACTGTGACCTCCTTGAAGGTGTGTTCAGGCTCCATTGCCCTTCCCGGAACATCCAAAAAAGAACAGGAATTCTGGGGCATTCTAGGAAGCTTTCCTCGGGTACTTTGTGGTAAATACAGGTGCTCCTTTGCTACCTTCTGAAAATGGTCTTAGGGATGGGGACATGACCCAGGATCCCACCCTCCCCATAGTATTTTTGTCTTCACTTACGCCTTTTTGGCAAAACCACATAAGCACTGACTGTGAATTGCAATAAAATTCTCATTCGTGATAATTCTGTTCAGCCTAATAACTAACTCTCTGGGCATCACAGCGTTGTCATTGTAAGTCTCCAGCCAAACCTTCCAGCCGAACTCAAGAGTCCTCTCTGAGGCCACAGGAAATTCCTGGATTCTTTGCTCATCACTCAGGAGTCCAGGGGACACTGAGGAACTCTTCCCAGGCCTTCGCTCTGTCCAACCACCTCACCTTGCCAGTGTTACTCTGATGCCGCTGCCCCGTGATGGGGCTGTGGTGGGAAATGCAGCAACAATAGCTCGCTTTGAGACTTTGCCCTCCATCTACACCCGCCATGCAAGAATTGGGTGGACCTCCACCAGAGCAGATGGGACAGAGACGATGAAACTCCTTCCCCCTTGTCAGTTCCTCCTACTTCGGACACTTTCCACCCTCCCTCCAGTGGCTGAAAATGCGGAGTTGTCCTCTCTTCTCCCTGTCTGGTCAGCACCTTCATCTGATGGATATCTTTTTTCCAAGATAATAATAGAGGGTAGGTGTTGGGAAAGAGTAGCCAAGCCAGCAGTCAAGGGACACAATTGTTACACCTGTTAATAGCTGCAAGGTGAGTGAAAAACAGATATTGCCTTTGGGGACACACATTTGGAAGGTGGGGAGAAATTCTAAAAATAATCACAGCAAAAAAAAAAAAAAAAATTAAGAGCCATATATCCATAGAGGTGAGGGCTGAGGGCCATGGCAGTGCTGACAGGGGGAAGTTTCTCCATGTGGGTAAATCAGGGACAGAGTGTTTAAGCTGGCTCAAATCTTAGAGGTAGAAAAATCACAGATCCAGACCCAGCAAGTAGGTTAGTGTAGCTGCAATGTAGGGTGACTGGAGGAGGATAGGGGGCAATGCTGTAGGAATGAATGGTAGGTCTGACTGCCAGTCTAAAGAGTTTGGACTTTATTAAATAGGCAATGAGGAACCCATTATAGTTCTTGGTCAGAGAAATGGCAAGTACTATGCTTCAGGAAGACTCACCGAGCAGCTGTGTATAAAATGGATGGAAAAGAAGGGAGTGTAGATGGAGGCAGACACCAAAACCTAGAGCCAGAAATCATTGCTCCGTTGTATACTAAAGCCAAGACATCTGGACGTGTATTTTTAATCTAATACTATATATTAGATACATGTATTTTATTTCTGTTTTTCTCAACCCTTGCCAATGTAACTGTATATCGTGAATTTAATCTAACTACCTTTGGCAAATAGTTTAATATTTGAAATCTAATAATTAAAAAGTACACTTTTCTTAGCAGTTGTTATAGTCACATATGTATCACCATACTCAGATCCAAATATATCATGAGCTTCATTTCTAAATAAAATATGGAACATTTTTTGTCTCTCAAGTTCATTATGCTTTAAGCTTAAATGAATTAAGACATGTAAATATACTTATACATGTAACTTACTGTATTTTTAATGCATTCCTATTAAAATTTGACAATTTAGATGAAAAGATAGAGATTAAATGTGTTTATTTGCATGACAATTTATGATTAGCTATCAGTGTTGGACTCAAAGGTGTCATTTAAAAATAATGTACTAGAGAATGTGTTTATGTTGTGTGGGAAAAAACAAAACCAGAAACATTTTTGCATAATTAAGGTACAATAAAAATATTGGGAGTTTATAGTCCTTAGAGTTGTTTGTATTCATTCTAGCAGGGTTATAGTAATACTGAATTATGATAAACTTATGGTTCCTATGAAGATGGAATACTTTCTTTTTCTTTCTCCTACAGGATTTCAGGATTTGATTGCCCAAGTGACATTTATACTGTCACATACTTTTGTGAAATGCTTTGTGTTAATTACAGTTTTCACATTTTGCATGGTGACAAAATTGTCATGTTGTCTTATGCTTTAAATCTTTTTAACTAAAGAGTTATTTTAGTAAAGAGCTCTTAAAAGTAAAACTTTATTTTAACCAAGTAATAACAAATTTTGGACTTTTATTTTTTCTTTGCTAAAAGTGAAAGTATAAGCTGTAAAATGCCTTGGATATTCAAGTCGAGAATTATACTGTATTGTTATAGATAAAAAAGCTTAATGAAGAATGGTATTGGTGCTCAGTAAAATTGGGCAATGGTAGTGATGAACAAATATATAGCTTTCAGCAGGTTACAAAGTCTTTTCAAGGTTACCTACGGAAAAAAAAAATCACTATTTCAAATATTTATTTCATATAAAGTTTACAACAAAATTTATGTACTAACAAATATTTTGACCTACTTTTTATTAATATAAAATATTTGTGATTATAAATATCAAAATTTTATTTTTTCTGCTCAAAACTAAAGTAATGTAAAATTCAAAGGATAGTTTGAAACCATTTGTATTAAACTTGAAAAAAATAGTACTATTAACGTAAGTTTGCACTGAGCTCAAAACACTTCTGCTTGTTCAACACATTTGGTAATGTGTAGAGGAGAGAAAATTGAAGCCAAGACCTTCTTTTAGTAATGACCATTTTAATGTCTGCTATCACATTGGGTAAATAATATAAAGCTTCCAAATTTAGTCAGAATAAGCAATCATTTTTCAATAAAAATGGATATTTTCTCTACATTTCAAATGTTAGTCCTATTATGATAATTCCTAAGGATCATAGCTTCAAAAGCTACTCTTAAAAATCACTAATCTGCTGAAACTGGTTTGGCTCAGTGAATAGAGCATTGGCCTTCGGACTCAAGGGTCCCAGGTTCGATTCCGGTCAAAGGCATGTACCTGGGTTGCGGGCACATCCCCAGTAGGGGGTGTGCAGGAGGCAGCTGATCGATGTTTCTAACTCTCTATCCCTCTCTCTTCCTCTCTGTAAAAACTCAATACAATATATTTAAAAAAATAAAATAAATAAAAATAAAAAATAAAAATCACTAATCTTCCCTAATGTTATGGTCAGTTCATCTTGGTCTAGAATAGTAAACAGTAAGCTCTATCTCTTTTACTTTCATTTTTGGTGACAATTTTTTAAAAGGTAAAAAGAAGAAAGATATGAACACGAACCTAATAGAAATAGATCCACTTTTAAAAGTGCAGTATTGGTGGTAGACTTGGGCGTGCTTCTTCACCACTCCTGCTCTGTCCACCGGTGCGAGCTCCCTGATGATGCCGCTGCCGCTAGCTCCACCGTGTTGTGCACTTCTCTGCCGGGAGGGGAGGGACTTCGTCTGAATGGTGTCACACTAGCTAAAATGGGAAAGGGCTGTGAAGACATTCTGCCACAAATTCCAGAAACCAAATGGTAATTTAGAAAGATAATTATATGAGAAGTGTAATCTGACCCAGTGCTTCAATTGGAAAATATAATACTGGATTTTAACTAACTTATTTTTTTTTAAACTAAAAAGTACTTCAATGGCACTTTTTATAAGAATTGCCTCATACCAACTCAAGCCTATTGCACTGATACAACAAAGTATTCATTGTACCACTGTAATACAGTGAGATTACAGCATTGTTATAAATTAGGCTCTAGACCACTCATCAAGAATAATACACTACTTTTGTATCTATACCCCTTAAAGTACTTATTTGCAGTGTTGCTGGAAAGTAACTGAGCAAGGCTAATTAAAGAAAAAAAGTTTATGTGCAAATGTTTGAACATTCAAGCCTTTTAAAAAATAATTATTCTCAGTTGAATGACTGGGGAAGGGGATCTGAAGAACTGTAAAATGTTCCTGTTTGTCTATAACAGGGGTCCTCAAACTTTTTAAACAGGGAGCCAGTTCACTGTCCCTCAGACCGTTGGAGGGCCGGACTATAGTTTTAAAAAAACTATGAACAAATTCCTGTGCACACTGCACATATCTTATTTTGAAGTAAAAAAACAAAACGACAAAAACACCTGCATGTGGCCCGTGGGCCGTAGTTTGAGGATGCCTGGTCTACAAGGTTCACTACATTATATTTTAATAACAAACATTTGAAATCAGAAAAATATATTAAATGGCATATTTATTGTCATAAAATTAAGCAGGGATAATAGAGTAACACTTATATTGGGCCTGGTCTACTAGGCTGAAGTTTTATGCACAGGTGTTAGTCAGTTTTCACTAAGTGATGACATGATAACAATGACCTCAGACTCTCAGTGGCTTACAACAATGAAGGTTATTTTCTTAGTTATGTCTCACCTGCAAGTCAGCTACAGCTTTGGTTCATATGTCTGCTATCCGGGACCCAGGCTGAAGAACCAGGTCCTATCTGTGTAGAGTATATTATTATTACTGTACTAGAGCCCAGTGCACAAATTTTGTGCACTTGCAAGGAGGGTCCCTCAGCCTGGCCTACGCCCTCTCGCAGTCCGGGAGCCCTTGGGGGATATCCGACTGCCGTGGAGGCGGGAGAGGCTCTCGCCACCACCACTGTGCTTGCCAGCCGTGAGCCAGCTTCTGGCTGAGCAGCACTCTCCCTGTGGGAGTGCACTGACCACCAGGGGACAGCTCCTGCATTGAGCGTCTCCCCCTGGTGGTCAGTGTGCATCATAGCAACTGGTTTTTCCACCGTTCAGTCGATTTGCATATTAGACTTTTATTATGTAGGATTATTATTATTATTATTATTATTATTCCAATAATATTCAATTGAAATAAAGCTCACTAATGTTAAATACTCTTTGTGTGCTTGCAGGAATAATAAAAAGAAAAGATCAATAGCAAAACCACATGATTGCTGTTAGAGCTTTTGCTAGGATGTGGCAACATAATTTTCAAAGCAAGTCATGTGGCCAAACCAATGTCAATAGAGCATGGAAGCATAATCTCTTACAGGGAGGGCAACATAAAATAGGGAATAATAGAATTTACCACAGCACGTATAATACATCTCACAGCAACCACAGGATATGAATTTTGATTATGCACTAAAATAGAAATAAGGCAGCTCTGATCTAGAAATCATAGAGCAAAAATAACTCTATTAGAATAGCATCTGCTTATTTCTTCTAACTGCAATGAACAGACATTTTTTTAAAACACACTGGCACACGCACGCTCGCACGCGCGCGCACACACACACACACACACAATGTTAATAATCAACAATCTCTAAAGACTCTACATTTTGCTGCATTCCAGTGTCTTTAATTGGATGTCAGTTGGGTTAGGAATAATTTCTGAGAATAATGGGGAAAAAATACCATGAAGGACAGCTGTTATCTGTCATGCCAGGTAGGTTCTATGTTCTGTGTCTAATTGATAGCACTGCTTTGAAAGGTGAAAAATGTTCCTCTTTGTAAGAGAGTATATTTATTACCCAACAGGAAAAGAATAAGTTATTTCCAAATAAAAATAAGTTACTATATGTTATTTTTCACTCTACATGCAGGAATATTATAGGTATCAAAAAGTGCACAAGATAGTAGTCAATGATGAGGTCCTTGTAATTTTTAACCCTAAGAAGTGTCAATCAATATTCCAAGTATTTACACAAAATAGTCAAGTGCCCTGATATGAGTTCAACGTATGTTGCATCAGATGAAAATGTAATGCTTAAAACTTGTAAATAGAGACAGGTTTAAGATGAACCTTATGGAACAGTAGCAAGCGATAAGGAGCTCAAAGTTTCATAATTTACAGTAACAGGAAGTGGAAAAGTTAGTGACTAAAATATATCTTCAATTAACCAGCCAGAATGAACTTATGAGGTGAAAAAAAAATTAACAAAATCTGAAGTTAGTATATTTTTCTCATTAGTCATCTCCGGTTCCATAAAAGAGACAATGAAGACTACATAATCCTAGTTTAATAAGGGCTTGCCAAATATAGCTCTTCAAAATTAATTAGCCTACTAATCATAAGAAGAGGATGAATAGGTAGATAGACTCTAACATTGAAAATACCCTGAAGAAGCACCAGACCCATTTTATTTTATTTAACATGTCTATTAGTTTTTATCTCACATGATACTAGTATTAAAATGCTGATTGGTACTCATAAATAAATAATTTTCCTTTTTTTCTTTAACTAATCTTAATGAAGATTTTATCATTCATGTCTCCAAAGAATCAAGTTGATAGATTTGTTTTTTAAAAGTATCCTAAAAATAAATAATCAGATCCCAAATATGCAATGGAGCTATTTATAATAATGTGAGCATCACAATATTCATCCTTTTCCTCATTCATATTTGAGAGGGAGCATATGAATAAAGGATCCTATTTCACAGTGAAAATCTAGAAGGCAGTTGAGAAAACAGAGTTGGGAAAGGATGTTGAAAAATTTGGATAGCAATGGGAAAAAGTGACCAATTATGGGAAGAAATTCAATTACCAGTCCCTATAACTCTCAATATTTTATACTAGATGCCTGGTGCACGAAATTTCTTGCACTGGAGGGGGGGTCCTCCAGCCCGGCATGCACTCTTTTGCAGTTCAGGAGCCCTCGGGGGATGTCCAACTGAGGCTTAGGCCTGCTCCCCCCATGGAGCAGGCCTAAGCCGCAGTTGGACATCCTTAGTGCTGCTGTGGAGGTGGGAGAGGCTCCCACCACTGCATCTGAGCTCACCAGCCGTGAACCCGGCTTCTTGCTAAGCAGTGCTACCCCTGTGGGAGTGCACTGACCACCAGGAGGCAACTCCTGCATTGAGCGTCTGCCCCTTGGTGTTCAGTGCATGTCATAGCGACCAGTCATTCCTGGCCGTTAGGGTCAATTTGCATATTAACCTTTTATTATATAGGATAATAAGAAAGAATATTTTATGTGGTTTACCAGTGATCTTCAAAAAAATATTGATAAAGAGAAGAGCATTAGGGACTTCTTCCATTCCTAGAGTTTTATTTTCTACTAGAGGCCCGGTGCATGGATTTGTGCACCAGTGGGGTCCCTCAGCCTTGGCCTGCGGGGATTGGGCTGAAACTGGCTTTCTGACATCCCCCGAGGGGTCCGGGATTCCAGGAGGGTTCAGGCCAGGCCTAGGGACCCCACCGGTGCACGGAACACTGGTGCATGAATCTTTGGTTAACCTCTTCCCACCCTCCCCGCTCCCCCCTTCTCTCTGAGATTCATCAGTCTGTTCCATGCCTTTGGTTTCTGCTCCTGCATTGAGCGTCTGCCCCCTGGTGGTCAGTGCGCATTATAGCTACTGGTCAGACGGTCACTTAGGCTTGTATATATATATATACTAAAGGCCCAGCTAGCCCACTGCTGTGAGCCACTGTGCGAGCCGCGAGCCCTGCCATTCTGCAGGAGCCACGGGCCCCACCACACCACTGCGAGTGGCTCGCAGGCTGGGGGGGAGGGACTGAGAAGTGCTCCATGCACCTCTTGGTGACAGGTCGTTTGGTTGTTACGGCGTTACAGCGTTATGGCCACAGGCCTTTTATAACATAGATAGATGGTGATTCTAGTAGCCACATAAGTGAACTAAGATAACCAAACATAAATAACTCATCCAGGAGCTGGTGCATACATGATGTACATGTGCACTCCCACACTAATTCATTCAAGAAATATAGATTGTGCTGCCACAGTGTGCCAGGAAGGAATGCAGTAGGTCCTGGGGTACAATGCCGGTGTGACATTCCAGGGAGCTATTAACTAGACACTTGGGATATCCTAGTCTGGAGCTGAAAAGAAAGAACCGGAATGAAGATATAAATTAGGCAGTCATCAGGATATGCATGGTATTTTAAAAATGAAAATGAATAAGATCATTTGGAGAGGTAGTAGAGAGAGATGAGGAGAGGATTCAAGCAAGACTTCGAGAAAAGCAATTATTTAGAGGCTGGGTATTGTAGACAGAAAGCAGCTCTTGAAGTAGGAGAAAAAATAGAAGAGGGTAGCATTATAGAAAGCAGACCAAAAAAAATCAGGAACAAGGGAGTGGTCAATTCTGTCTAATGTGCCCGGGAGATCCAGTAAAAAATGGACTAAGCAAGAGGGTCCTTTTGACTTAGTGTCAAGGAGGTTGTTAGTAACCTTGACAAGATCAGTTTTGGTGGCACCATGGGAGAACTAAACACACACACACACACACACACACACACACACACACACACACTCTCTCATGCATGCGCACTTATAATGTCCTCTGGTACACTAAGATGTTCCATGCTCTACAGATGTTCCAACACACAAGATGGCCACCCAAGATGTTCCATGCTCTACAAAGCCTGATATTTGTATCTAAGATGTTCCATGCTCTACAAAGCCTGATATTTGTGTGACCATTATTTATTTCAATAACTCTAAGTGCCTCAATTCAAAATCATCCTCTGACTAAAAGGAAGTAACAACATCCATGTGGTGGCCCATGGATTTAAAATAGGCCATCTAAAAAATAATTTATTTCTTGAATTTCTAAAGATATTCTAAACCTACCATGTTCTTTAAAAACCACCTGTGCAGACTAAATGATCAAGAGTCTCATATGCAGATAATTACAGAATTAATCTCAGGACAAAGTCAGCTCTTGTCCACAGTATTAAATCTTTTTTTTTCTTAATCAAACTACCCTAAAATGTTTTAATTCTGTACTTACTGAAAATAATTACTGATTTACCCATGAAATATTTTTTTTCATTTTGAAGAAGTATAACTAAGTTAAATGTGTTCCTACAGTATTCTTTGCACAATAGCCTATCTACCCTTAACCACACACACACTGTTTATTCCAGTCATAGATCCCAACCACTCAACCAGGAAAATCAAAATTTATGCAGTAGTTATAATTCATGCATGAACAACAGTGACCTCATGTGGCTAATACTTCATGTTAGAAACTATTAGACTAAGAACAACAAAAGAATAGTCTGGCTATACATCAAGGCTTATGTCATTATGAATGATGATTGGAGTTGCCCATGCCGTGCAACATAATTTCTTTTTTAAGGCCTCTAATCACAATGCAATCCCTTCCGAGAACCAGTGTGGATTCACGCTATGTGTTTTAATGCATTTAGATTGTTCAAAGGTTAATATTTTGGAAGAAGGTGTCTTGAGAGCCAGGGATTAAATCTTGCTTCTTTGTGTCACCCAAAGCACTTAGTGCTGGTCTTTGCACATTGAAATAACTTTCCAAAAGCCTTTTGAATTCCACCCCATGTTCTGGGATAAATTGTTAAAAATAAATGCCTAAATAAAAATTTAGGAAATGTAAATGCCTAAATGGAACAGATACCATTGGAACTTCATTTTCCAACTGTTTATAACTTTAGGGGCATGCCTGTATGTCTCTTCTGTCTGAGCAGTTCTCTCCACCAGGGTGAACTGTGGTAATAATCAGGACCTCCTCTCAATGGTTGGCTCAAAGTATTCCATAGCATGAAAAAATAAAATAGCTTGTGGCTATCTGTTCTTTATAATCAAGGGTAAGTACCCTTTATAATCAATTTCAAAGAACAGCTATAGTTCAATCATAGGCAAGTATCTAACTGCCCAAATACGATCTTAGGTAGGAAATGCCCAATTAAATCTAAATTTCCAGGTAACATCATATGCAGTAAATGACAGAATACGGCTCCCAAAACGCTGCTCATAATTTACTCATTCTATCTCCTAGCACAAAGAATATGACTCTGGTGTAAGAAAACCTGGTTGACAATTCTGACAGTTATTTGGTTTGGGGCCATTCACTATCTTCTCTTAGACTCAGACTACCCATCTCTGAAATGGGAGAGGGTATTAGCATCTGCCTGATGAGTGATCATGAGTCTTAAATTAGAAAACATGTACATACAATTGGAAATGGTCTGGACATCTCCTCAAAATTCATATGTTGAAATCCTAACTTTTAATGCGATGGTATCAGGATGTAGGACCTTTGGGAGGTGCATAGGTCACGAGGGTGGAGCCTTCTTGAAGGTCATTGGTGCCCTTATAAAAGAGCTCCCTAACGCCTTCCAGAATGTGAAGACACACAGAGAAGTCTGCAACCTGGACGAAGGTCCTCACCTGCCACGCTGGCACCTAATCAGACTTCCACTCCCCAGAACTGCGAGAACTAACTTCTGTTGTTTATAAGCCACCCAGTCTGTGGTATTTTGTTATAGCAGCATGACTGAACTAAAATAGCATTTCACAGCTTTTTGGCATATAGTAAGGACTCAATATTCTGAGCTATAATGTTTAATTAGACTTATCTGTTATTTATTATTCTTGCTTCTCTACATTTGAACTAAAATTGAATTATAATGTATAGTTCATTATTTTCCCCATCTTTTCTACCATTTTAACCTAATACTCTGTCTTTCTATACTTTATTTCCTTTATTCTTTCCCTAGCACCAGTTAAGTAGTATAAGCAATTCTTGCTACTATGTTATTCTTACCTAGTTGTTCCTTGGGAAACTAAAGTACATTTTGGTAATATCAATAGCCAAGGAACTTTAGTCTGAAATTCTGGTTATCTAGAAAGACTTCTTATTATAATTAGACAAAGTAAGTTTGATATCACATTTACTGCATAAAGGGATCTATAGCAAAAAAAAAAAAAGTCTGTCTGTGAAGGACAATATTTAAAACTTTGTCCAGTTATTATCTTGATGTTTAAAAAGATAAGAACTAAGAAAATAAAAAAATATATAAAATACTCTGACATAAAAATACATGTCATAACATAGTAAAATACATCTATATAAAATTTTGTACCTTTAATTTTCATGCCTGAAAGAAAGTTTATTTTTAGTTCACTATTTTAATTATCATATAAACTTATTTTTATTAATTCAACAAATATGTGTTAATATACTGTTACTACAGGCCTGGTACATAAAATTCGTGCATGGGGGATGTTCCTCTGCCCAGCCTGCACCCTCTCCAATCTGGGACCCCCTGAGGGATGTCCGACTGCCTGTTTAGGACCGATCCCAATGGGATCGGGCCTAAACGGGCAGTCAGACATCCCTCTCACAATCCAGGACTGCTGGCTCCCAACTGCTCACCTGCCTGCCTGCCTGATTGTCCCTAACTGCTTCTGCCTGCCAGCCTGATCACCCTCTAACCACTCCCCTGACAGTCTGATTGATGCCTAACTGTTCCCCTGCTGGCCTGATTGCCCCTAACTGCCCTCCCCTGCAGGCCTGATCACCTCGAACTTCCCTCCCTTCTGGCCATCTTGTGGTGGCCACTTGTGTCCACATGGGGGTGGCCATTTGTGTGTTGGAGTGATGGTCAATTTGCATATTACCTCTTTATTATATAGGATGTGCCAGGCACTATTTTTGGCACGCGAGTCGAGTCCATAGTAAACAGAATAGAGAAGATCAGGTTTTTTGTGTTTGCTTTTTTTATTTTACAATAAAAAAATAAGGAAAGAAGAAAGTGAAAAAATCAGTGTACATCAGTGGAAGTAGGCATGATGATGAGAAATAAGTTAGGAAAAGAGGGATAGAGAATGATGGGTATACTTTATCTAAGGTGGTTAGGAAAGATATCTCTTATAAAACTACACTTAAAAAGACTTCAGAAGTTTTAGGGAAAACCATTTCAGGCAGAGGAAACAGCAAAAGCAAGGCCTTGCGGTAGAAGCAGACTTGGACTGTGCAAGTAATTCTATGGCTCTAGTAAAGCGAGTTTGGAGGTGATTTCGGAGAAATAGTGGGGCACCCAATCCTTTAAGGCTCTATCATAAAAGTCACACTCTGGTTTTGGGGTACATAATGGACTTTGGGGGGGGCAGGAGAAAGGGAGATGAAAGACCAATTAGAAAGTTTACAGTGCAGGCAAGAGATGATGATGGTTTGGCCGGGATGTTTGTGGTAGATGCGGGAGAAAATATCCATAGATCAGGTATGACTCAAAGCAGGAATTTAAGGACACTTCTGATTGGATGTAGAATGTAAGAGAAAAGAGGATTGAAGGATAGCTCACAGATCTTTGGCTTAGCAGCTGGAAGAATGAAGATGTCTTTTGTGGAGATGGGATATACACTGGATAGGTAGATTTTTGTGTGGGGGTGAAGGAGGCATAGAGGAGGGAAATGAAGACTTTAGTTTTGAGCATTTTGAAATTGAAATGTCTTTCAGATATTCAAGTAGACACATGGACTAGGCAGTTGGATATTTTGGGCTGGGGTTTAGGGGAGAATTTCCAAAAAGAATTTAAAAATTTGAGGGCTATCAAATTATTGATGCCATTTAAATCCTGGTGATTAGAGGAGATCACCTGGGAATTGAGTTTAGATAGAACAGTGTTTTGAGAGGGAAGCCCTGGGGCTTTCCAGTGTTTCCAGGTTGATGAGAAGGAATACCCAGAAGAGACTCTTAAGGAGTGAACTGTAAACTATGAGATGATTAAGAGTGTCCTGGAGGCCAAGTGAGGAAAAATTATTAAGAAGAAAGGAAGTGATTAAGAGTGTTTGGCTGACAGAGGTGACTTCCATGAGGGCAAGTATAGGGAGAAAAATGGACTAAGGACATAAAAATTATGAAGAATCAGGGGACTTCCACATGAGAGAAATTTTTTAGTAGTGAAATGGTCTAGGGCAGTGGTCGGCAAACCGCGGCTCACGAGCCACATGCGACTCTTTGGCCCCTTGAGTGTGGCTCTTCCACAAAATACCACGTGCAGTGTGATTGAAACTTTGTGGCCCATGTGCAGAAGTCAGTTTTCCGCTCTCAAAAGAAATTTCAATCGTTGTACTGTTGATATTTGGCTCTGTTGACTAATGAGTTTGCTGACCACTGGGGCATCCTGAGATATCACTCTCAGTGTAAAGAACCAAGTATGGCATCCTGCACCTCCCACCAGTAAGAAGGAAGCACAAGGCCTCTTTGAATTTGAAGGTTGCATATTCCTCACCTAGGAATTCTTCTCTCCCCTTATTACCAAGTGACATAAAAGGCTGCCAGCTTTCAGTGGGGCACAGACCAGGAAAATTCCCTGTAGTAGATCCAGGCAACAGTATGAACAGACCTGGCATTTGAGCCACATGACCCAGTACTTATCTATCTTTTTTCAGAGGCATCTGTGATGGGAAAAGATGCCATGTGGAGGTTAAAGAAAGTCCCAGTAAAAGAATTACAATGCAAATACTAGAGTTCTGAAGCAAGGCCGTGCCATCTACAGAAAAGAATTATATGCCATTCAGAAAGAGCCCCTGGTGTGCTGCCGGGTCCTAAGACAGAGCACAGATCATGGGACATAAAGTGACTATGCTGCAAGAACTGCCCACCTATCGGGATATGGTCAGTTGCATCAAGGCATGTTAGGCCAGCCCAGTAGCAACCCACTGTAAAATAGAAATGGTACATCTAGGATCAAGCACGAGCAGGGCCGGAAGACAAAGTTGCACAAAGAGGTGGCCCAGACACCCGTGTCAACCACCACGGTCCCACTATCACCGCTCCCTGGACTAGCATCTATAGCCACCTTGGGAAGGAAGGAGGGCATCTCACAAATCCCTGGACTGGCGGGGAACAGCGGAAGGGCCAGGGTCCAGAAAGTTTGTGCCATTGGCCAGGCATTGGCCTGGCATCCGACCCCAAAACCCTGAGGTCCTCATGCAAGGAAACTCTGATTCTAACCAATTTCCTTCCTTCCCAAGTAGAGTTCCTTGTGAGACTTAGAGTTTCTGCTTTATTTTTCCTAATTGAGAATTTACCCCACAATGCTAGTTATATAAAAAGTTATTAGCACACTACTAGTAGAAGCAAGGAGGATAAAACAAACAAAACTTTTGTCTATTTCTAAATCCCCTATAGGAAGTTGTAAAAAGATTCATGCATAACAATAGAATGTAAATTTAGGTAATGATTTGGATCTTTTCCAATTGAGCCTCAGCCTTGAAGACAATAGATTTCCTTAGAAATTCATTGTAGCTCAGACATAAAATTCTTGTTACACCATGGCTAATTGACATTGCACAAGCATATGTAATGAGTTTTTCAATAAAGAAATAAATATCTCTTGTGTAGAGGGAGAAAAAGGCCAATATGGGAGAATATTTTAGTAAATTAGTCAAGACAGGAATTCGGATGTTTTTAAGTCTTTTCCTTTATATTTGCATTTATATCACTGAACTGTAAAATTCCCAAATGAAAAAGTTGCAGCACTCTATGACAGAGGCATCCTAGGGTAATTATGGGGAAAAACCCTCAGGTCCCCATGTTTAATTAGTATAAAAGCATTAGCCTTGCAAATTTACAGTTCTCATTTCTTTATTTTCTAACCCAGAAATATGGGGCCAATAATAACTAATATTTAATGTAGATATGGAATGAGTTCAAAACCACTGCTTTCTCAGCCCTTGTGTTTACTCAGTTTATTATTTTTGAATCATTTCTTGAAATTCTGATAGTTTCTAGAAAAGGCTTGTCATGGCTTTAAAAAACGAAAGCAAGAAAAGTAAGAGGGTAGGTAAGAGAGTAAATGGACGTAATAGAGAACAAAATGAGAGTGGAGAAGCTAAACTGAAGCTAGGAATTAGATGAGCATACTCATCTAAAAAATGTTTTCATGCTGAGAAGTACATTTAATGGAGGACTCCTAATTTTACCTAAACTTTCTAGCAGCCAACAAAAGGTTGACCGCTCTGCAATGCAGGGGAAAGTCGGTGGATTAAAATAATTAAATGTTCTGTTGCTGGTGGAAATAGGGCCCCTACACAGTCACAAGAAAATCATTTCCGTGACCCAGGCATGGGACCAGGAGGCGCAGTGGTAAGATTTATTGGAGTAGAAGTAAAAGACTGCCCCTGAAAAATTAACGTGGGTGGTGTGGTGGTGCGTGGGCAGGCTAAATAGCCATCTCAGAGGGTGATTAAAGAAAATGGAATTTATTTAAGGAAAAGGGGATGGGAGATGGGGATATCCAAAGGGAAGAGCGACACAGATAAAAGGGGCCCTTGGAGACAGGTTCAGGGGGCAAGCCTGAGATGAGGTGCTGCTGCCCATGGCTCCCCTGGTTGCAAGTCTCATGGGGTCCCTAGAGGTTGGGGGATACGTGCCTGTTGGGAATGGCACGGGCGTGCTCCTCGGAGGGAGAGCACTCACTGGGTCCTTTGTCCTGAGCATATTTCTCTTCCTCTTACAGGTAGAAATCTTAGGGCAGGTCTCAGGGGAGGGTCTTAATAGAATATCCATGAGCTTCCCAGGTGTGCTCTTTCAGGGTCCTGGTCTCACTGATTAGTCGGCGCCAGGGCAGGGGGTCATTGGTCAGTGCAGCTGGTCCTGAGGCAGCCACAGTGTCACTTGTCTGGTTTTGCTGCTTTTCTGGGCCTGCAGCTGAAATACAATTGAGGCCTCGAGGTATTTGATTCCAGTCAGAACTTCATTGTTCTGGGTGTTTAATGTTTAAGATCTCTTCCCAGGCCTCCTTTTTATTCCCACGTCCAGGGGGTCTAGCCTGAATGACTAGCAACATGCCAGGGAAGGAAAGGTCAGCGTAGGGTCTGCAACGCATGGACATGACAGGAGTTATGAAAGGTCAGGGGTCTAATCCACGTGACTAGTGATATGCTAGGGGAGGAAAGCTAACCCTGGGGATAAACCCCTTGTGTTCCCATTTGTGCCCATTGCTGGGCACCGCTGGCTTCCTACCCTGGTGACCTTTGTGTACGTGGGCAGTGTCCTTGCTCTTCTCATGCCTGCCAACTACATGTGAACATTTGTGTCCCACCTGTCTTTGCTAGACCTGCAATGTCCAGTCTTAATTAGAATTCTGCTAAATCAGTTTATCAAGAATCCCCCTATCCATGATATTTGATCAAGCTCTGCATCCCCTACTTTTATTGGGTAAGTCTTTGTGACCTGCCTTTAGCAAGAATCCTGTAAAGGCAATTTAGCAACCCGACCTGGATGTCTCCTCTTAGTAATTTTCTATCCATTGACCCCCCATCCCTTGCTCCATGCCTATAAATCCCCACTAGCCCTTGTTATATTTGGCCTTGAGCCCCATCTCTGTAATACTCCATGGCAATAGTCTTAAATAAAATCCTCCTTATCATTTTAACAAGTGTCAGAATGATTTCTTTCTTTAACAATATCTGGATTAAACTTTAAATTTTATTTGCTGACCTTGCTTTTCATTGTGTGCCACTGGCTTGAACTGAGGAGCATTCTGGAAACAACGAATTGCTAAAGAAGCAAAAGTTTTCCCTGGAAAACTTTAACAATTTTTATATAAAAGGTAATTGAAGTTGTGGGGTTTTTTAATTACATTATAGTGGTGTCTGGGGGAAGACTCGGGAGAAATATCTCTCAGGTCTCAGCAACAAGGAACTGTTAGAGTAAAAACCTAGTTAGTCACTAATAAGGGAAGGGAGCAAATGGAATCAGACATTAAACCTAATAAAGTGGGGAGCTGAATCGACATTAAGCCTGATTCACTAGGAAGCCACAGCATTCATAGGCTCCCCAGGGGAACGCCACCACATCCTCCACCCTCCCGAGCCTAATCCCCTAAACTGGCAGGAGAAAGCATTTCTGAAAACAACCAGCCGGGTACCTAGAAATTCCTTTGCTAGGCGCATGTGCAGTAGAACCCAAGATGGTGACCATAAAGGGGAGGTGTCTAATCTGGGAAAAAGACCAGATTGATTAGGGAGGGCCAAGCACAAGCCCTCAAAAGGCTAGGAAAGAGAATTGCTGATTTTGTTGTTGTTGTTAATCCTCATGAGAGGATTTTTTTCCATTGCTTTTTAGAGAAAGTGGAAGGGCGAGAGGGAGGGAGAGGGAGAGAGAAACATTGATGTGAAAGTGATACATTGATTGGTTGCCTCCTCTATTCGTCCCAACCTGGGTGGGGAAGGAGCCTACAACCCAGGTAGTGCTCTTGACCAGGAATCAAACCCAAGATCTTTTGGTGGGCAGGCCAGCATGCTAACCATTAGACCACACGGGCCAGGGTGGTTGCTATCTTTTTAAAGCCTCTTTTTCCCAAGCCTAAGGAAATATAATCAAAGCTTAACAAAGGCCTCCCTTGGTAGCGGGCTTTTGCCTGATCATTCATTTGTTCATGCCCTCATGCCCTCCTGCCCTCATGCTCTCTCCATTGCATCCATAGGCCCAAGCAGGAGCTTCAAGCGCACCCCAAGCATGGGCCAGGGCATGTTTAAGGAGGGAGTCTCAGCCATTATCTACTGTGAGCTAACATTGAAGACTACCAAGCTCTGTTAAAAAATAAATTTGCTGAATATTTATTCTTTTGGTAAGTACATCCACATCTCAAAAAAATAAAAAAGTCTGTAAATAAACATTACTATCTGATACCTTATGTTGAGAATTAGAGGAACGAAAGACAATTACTTTCACTCTGTATGTTTCCAAATGAAGAATCTTTCATAAGAAAAATGGTTCTCAAACTTTTTACCTCAGGACAACTGTACACTTTTAACTATTATTGAGCACACCAAAGAAAGTTTGTTTATATGGATTATATACAAAGAACTAAGAAATTTTAAAGATTTTAGTTATTAATTCATTTAAAAATCAGTAATAAACTTTTCACATATCGACATAAATAACAGTTGCATAAAATAACCACAATTTTCAAACTAAAATATTAGCGAGATGAGATGCATCATTTTACCATATATATATATATTTTTTATATATATTTTTTAATTTTATTTTTTTGCAAAACCCTTTAATGTCTGAACTTAATAGAAGATAGCTGGGTCTTCAGAGTTTCCTCTCATTCACATTGTTTTGGTTGAAGTATATGAAGAGGATCCAGTCTCATACAGACATGTGGTTGGAAAGGAGGACCTTGTATAACCTTAAAAGGAGGCCCAGGGATCTTCTGACCACACTTTGAGAAGCACTCCTTTAAAGAAATTTTCCACCCTGGCCGGTTTGGTTCAGTGGATAGAATGTCGCTAGGCTCCTCCCTGGCTACTCAGTCCTACTTGTCTATGGTGGGGGTAGGGGGTGGACAGGGGTGGCAGGTCAATAGCTCTCTGTGGGTTGGGCAGGTGAAAAAGGGAGCAAGGCTCATTAAGGTTTTTCCTACATATTCCAGCAGCAAAATCACAAGAAAAATAATAAAGTAATGATAAGAATCAAAAGAATAAGGGAATGGATTGAAAACAAGAGGAAAAGATCCTCCTATCTGATTGAACTTGAGGCTCATATTCTTGTAATCTTATGGCACTGTATGCTGATGCACTTCGCCAGGAGTCAAACAAAGTGCTTATATCCCACACTGTAGTAGGTGTCAGATTTCCCTCGCCCACCAACAGACAGTGGGCTGCTCTGCCAAGGGAAATCCCTTCCTCCCCCACAGCCAAAACCAGCGCCAGAAGATAAACCATGAACACCAAAATAAAACTGTCAGGTCTCTGTAATTGTAACCACAGCCCACTAAAGTAGACCATTACCTGCATGCTCAACATAAAGACAGTGACTGTGACAATAAAGGATCAAAATAGGACCCAGAACCTCTTCACATAATGAATCTCAACATAATAGACTAAATGCCCAGTATGTTGTTAAAAATCATCCATCATACCAAGAACAAGAAAAATTACTATGTGAATTAGAGGAGATAATCAAATGACACAAGCACTGAGCTGAATCAGTTGTTGGAACTATTTGACAAGGATTTTAAATCAGCCATCATAAACATGTGTCAAAAATGAATTACAATTGTATTCTGAAACAAATAATAAAAAAAAAGAAATCTATGCAAAGAAACAGTGGAGAGACATGTATATAGGAGAATGGAACAGAATAAAGAACCTAGATATTGACCAACACAATGAAGTACATATTAAGATAAGCAATAATAGGTGAAACATTTATAAGACCAAACACAAAAATACATAAATATTTAAAATTTTATAGTGGTATGAAATAGATTTTTCAATCCAATTGTCCATGCAAATTATGTCATTAGTCCATATATTTCTCTCTCTCTCTCTCTCTCTTTTTTTTTTTTTTTTGCTACCAATCTTGAAGAAAATGAAGGCTTTAAGAAAGTATTTCTGAAAATAACCAAAAACAGAAGGAATACATTTCCACACTTCTGAAAGCAAGAAGTGCTCATTAGTCTTTATTTCATAGCCAAGAAGAACATAAGTTGAAACTAGTTTTAAAAAGGAAGAAGAGAAAGGACAGAGAATACTGACTTTCATGAGGGTTTACAAGCAAAGCAGCAAGTCTTTTGGTTTATGTGGCATTATATCAATATTTGGCATAATTTAGTGTGACACAAATTAAGATCTTCATATTTTCCTTTTCTGAAAAGCCTCTATATTGTTTAAATATCATGTTTAATTAGACTGTACAACTCTCTAAATGAGCTAAGTGGTTCTACAATAGTGCCACTGAATCTAGGCTTCTAAGCAAGTGCTAACTCAGCATGATTTCTGAATAGTTGGTAAATGAAGCATCAAAATTCTGGAGTTTTTTAATGAAACCACTTTCTTAAAAAAATCTCAGAATTACATGTCTATCAAAATAACAGTTCTAGCCAAAATACTTTGGTATTTTAAATAGAAAGGGCCAATATTTCATTAACTAATGGATGAAAAGGTAATTATCAAATATGTTTCATTAGTATAACACTATGTTACCTTCTATGATAAGTATAAAAGAAGAATATACTAAAAAGATGTCACCTTGAAACCATCTTCTAAATGATGTTTAAAAAAACAAACCAAATTCCATACTTAATTAGTATGAGGACAGGATGACAAGGCATCATTCCTGTACTCCTTTAGCGACAAGTCCTTCAAAGAAGTTACAAGATTCCTTCAATCTAGAAAGGAAGTGATCTGATCAATTCATTCACAGTAAGAATTGCTCTTTGATGACTAGTTTTGTTTTTAAAAACTGGAAATAATTATTAAATTATGATAATGAATCTTTAGTGATAAGATATCTGGTGTCAGGGACTCAGTAGTAAAGGGTGTGTCTGACCTGTGTGCTCCTACAGATCTAAACCATCACTTCCCCGGCAATCAACAGCTAGCTGTGGAGGGGCTGGATCCTGGTGGGGGAGAATCAAAATGCTTCCTGCTACTGCAACTTAACATTTGCAGGTTATATAAGAGAAACATGGAACCGTCTGAACCATGACAGTAAGTAGAATATAATACAATACAGAGATCTACCGGTTAAATATGCCATCGTGCTTTGTCTTTTGTGAAAATGTAAACATGCAAATCTTTCACCTAGAAGGAATCTGCTGCTGTCACAGCAACGTATGCCTCTCCAATCATAATAACTCTACATGTCCTCTTTTTTGTGTATTTGTGTGCATGGTGTCCAGAGGGTATGACAACTTGTGTGGAACGTAGTTAAGTGCCACTATTCATACACCAAATCCACAGTCTACATCCGATTAAGTGGCTTCTTGGATCAAATAGGAGCAGAATGATTAGTTTTGCCCAATAATCCATTCCCAGTAGAGTTTCTTATGAATGAAATAATTGACAATCAATAATATATTTGAGACACTGTATTAGAAAACACAAAGACGAATATGACTACATTACTGTGTTGTTTGACATTCTCAAATTCTGGCTGAGGATACACACAATAGAAAAACAACAACATTGAAACAGATACTGAGAAACACTTAATAAACATATTCAGAGTGAAAGAAATAGCCAATTTGTTTAGAGAAGTCAGGGACACTTAGCAGAAGAGGTGAATTTTAAGAAGACTGTCATAGAAGAAAGATAATCATTTGGTATGTACTATATTTTTGTAGTAATTTCAAGTTGTTTATTTTGAGTGCTTCATGAAAGTCTGCCAACTAAATTATTTATGCTCTGTAAGGATATCATTTTTCTTTTGAAACTGTCTCAATTGCTAACATATACTTGGCATTTACCAATTTAACACTTGGAGTTTCTATTCCTGTGAATAGTAGGCCTGTGATATGTTCTCACTTGTGATTTTGATGAGGCACATTTTGAATCACAGCTTTGCGAGATGAGTGTGTGGGAATGACTCATATAGCTAGTGGGTGAGATTGGTGACCTCCCACTCTCCACAGTCTGACATGGATTTGTTGTACTTTGTTATCTGTGACATCAGCAATAACACTTGTGCTATGAAAAAAATGTGCAACTTCATCTAGAAATACTAATAATAGAATGAGGTATATAATAGTGCCTACTTTATTTTAATAGGAAAATTAAACTTAACTATAATCTCTTCTGAATTTGTTGAATCAGTTGTCATTTCTTAGCATGCTCAGTTGTATTTTAATGCGTATTTTAAGGATAACAGTTTTATTTTGTTTTATTTTAAAATCTTTTAAATTAAATTTATTAGGGCATCATTGGTTAATAAGAGTATATAGGTCTCAAATGTACAATTCTATGATACTTCATCTGTATATTGCATTTTGTTTTATAGGGAATAGCATGTATTAGAGTATCATTGGCAAATTTGAAGAGTCACATTAGTCTGTATTATTTTCTCAGACAATGTAGCATGCATGCTATACTTTGCAAACCATAAGGAATCAATATATTCTTGCTAACTGGGCAAGATAAAAAGAGAAACATTTTCATATTAATTATTCCTTTATAAACAATCTTCATAATTCAACTAATTGTAATACCCAATAAGGATTGTATTGGCTTAAAGTAACAAATTTAAAACAAACAAACAAACAAACAAAAATACTAAGAGGCAAACTAGTTGTCAGCAATGAGTGTAAATTTCTCATTTATACTAGTTTGTAAAATGTTTCATAAACTTTGGCACTTAGTAACTAGCTGGCCTATTATTTCACTAATGATAAGACAATCACTAAAAAGAGTTTCTATTTGCCATTATTTCACTGTAAAAATAAAGGATTTTGAAACTTAGTGTTTAATTTTAGTTACCAAAATTTACTACTGTTATGCAGGTTTCTATAATTTAATTTTATAAAAATACTAGAGGCTCAGTGCATTGATTTGTGCTCTGGTGGGGTTCCTCAGCCTAGCCTGTGCCCTCTCACAATCCGGGACCCCTCAGGGGATGTTGGAGAGCCAGTGTCAGCCCGATCCCTGCAGGCCAGGCAGAAGGACCCCGCCGGTGCACGAATCCATGCACTAGGCCTCTAGTTTGCATATAAGATCTTTGGTTAACCTCTTCCCACCCTCCCCCCTCCCCTCTTAGATTCATCAGTCTGTTCCATGTTTCCATGCCTGTGGTTTCTGCTTCTGCATTGAGCGTCTGCCACTGGTGGTCAGTACGCATCATAGCTACCAGCCAGTCAGCCAGTTGCTTAGGCTTTTATATATATAGATTTAATACCAGTAAAATGACATTCATTATATTTTATTCTAATACACAAAATTTCTTCATAAATATGGCCAGATAATTATGCTGCTAGGATATATGCAAATATAATCATAAAGAGAGTAAACAGTTATTGTTAAATAAATGCTAGATAAGTCATTCCTGATAAGACACTTAGAAGTTATTTTAATGGTGTTCTGTTATTTTAATGTCATGATTTATGTTGCAGAGTCAAAAAATATTAGTTGTACTTGACTATTATTGACTTAAAACTAATATTTAAAGCAACATGAAAATTATCTCCTTAAATATCTATTTAAAGTATTTCTACAAACCCTGACAGGTAGCTCAGTTGGTTAGAGCATGGTCCAGATACGTCAAGATTGCAGGTTTGATCCCAGGTCATTGCACATGCAAGAATCAACCAATCAATGCATAGATAAGTGGAACCACAAATTGATTTCTCTCTCTCTACCTTCCTCTCTCCCTCTAGCTAAAAATCAATAAATAAAAGTAAATAAACTATTTTTATGAAGTATGTCTGGAGAGTCACAAGCCAGCAGTTCAGTTCCTCTGGTTCTCTTACTACTAAGTGCTTTCCTTGCCTGTCAGAACCACTTTGTATCTTTCTATAGCAGACTGTCCTGCTAGATTAGGATGAGGGGTAGGGTTTTTAATTTTTTTTGGTTTGTTTGTCTTTGTTTTGATTTTTTTTTTATTTTGGACATCAATTTCAATTGCTCTAATTTTACACACACGCACACACAAACAATGCCAGGCTTTTGAACCTACGTCATGGGTAGGATTACTTCTCTGGTGTTTATTAGAGATCAAATTTAGGTATTCTGCTAGTCTTTCTTCCTCTCTCTTCTGCTAATCAAGGGAAAAAGTTAATCTCTCAGAACTTAAAAGCTATGCAATGCTATGTTTCCTTTTATTTTTTCACTCAATTTTAAAAGGACCATTGTGATCAGACAGAATTCCTTATAACATGTAAAGGCTGACTCCATAGGTTTCTTCATAATGAAAAGTCTTTTTTTTTTTCTTTCAATAACATTTAAAAAAAATAAAGAAATGCTAATTGATAAACTAGTTGTTCATGACCAACTGTTCTTTTGGGGTTTTAATCCTTTTATATCAGTGATATGTGGAAAGGACAGATACAATATACAAAAGATATGGAGGATTCAGTCAGAAGGCTATAACTGTAACAAGCAGTTTAACTTTGTTTTATTTCCAACTGACCAGGTAGAAAGAAAACTCACTGGCATTCAAGTCAAAGGAGACCATGAGCTGTAATGGAGTGCTCCCCAGATTTACAATCAGAAAACCAACCAGTTCCATTTCTGTCACTTGATAACTGTGCAACATCGGCGGTACTTGGCCTCTTTGAGCCTTCAGTTGTGTTTCTAGTAATTGAGAATAAAAACACTTTGGACCAACAGTACAGCATTATATGGTTGAGAGTGTGGATGCTAGAGCCAGCCTCTCTGAATTTAATTTCTGGCTCTGTCCTACACTAATTGTGATGTCAGGCAAATTGCTTCATTTCTTGGTGCCTTGGCTTCATCATCCACAAAATGAAGATAATAATAATAATAACCTATTTCTTAATATTATGATAAGCATTGAGTTAGTACTAGTATATGTAATGTCTGTGACATAAGTACTCAATGAATGTCACTATTTTTTATTTTATTTTTATTTAGGGGATGTAAGAATTAAGAAAAAACATAGACAATATCTTAAAATCAAATCATTACACAAAATTAAAGAAGCACTATATAATTAAGTAAATTTAACATAGCTACTCTATTTCTAATATTAAGAATCTTTGATTGGGTTTACTTATGTAATTATAGCATCACATACTAATCCCTTAGAAATTTGTTACATTTTATGTTTAATTTTCATCTAGCCTCAAGGAGTTAAAATAGTTTTTTAAAGCACCAACTTTCTGAATTTGGCACCATTTTTCAAAACTTATTAATTCACAAAAGTTGGCAATAGACCATGAATTTCTTCAGAAATAATTACAAAGCAAGTGCATTCAACTGCCTTAAAAATAAATTCAACTTTCTTCCTAAAGGGGGAGGAATTTATAATAAAATTCTTTCATTTTATCTTAAATTAATTTGTAGACATTATAAATTCTGTGTTTTAGGAATCAATCAAACATAATCTCAATGAACTATACACAGAAATCCCAATAAATAGAAATAAACTTTTAAAAATTATCATGTTGGTCACAACAACAAAAAAGAATCCTCACAGAATTAGACATGTCCCTGCACAATATTATAGGTTTAAATATACAACTCATATTCCAGAACTATTATTATGGTCTCAAAGTCTGAGAGTGAAACTGAAAGATGCACTTCAGCTGCAAATATGTAGCAATTATCATGAAATGAACTTCATTCCACATTTGTGCTAATCACCATGGTAACCTGCATTCGATGGATTCTTTCTGGGAAATATTCCAGACTCCATCAGACATTTTTAGTTTAGAAGGTTAGAATATTTTTACTTACTTGGTTGCTTATTTTGTTTTTAGCAATATATAATGGCATTATAAAAGAATGTTCTAGAATATTGAAACTGTTGGGTAATTACAACCAAAAAAGGTATACTAATAAGGATCTTGTGTTAGAAAGGCAAGAAGAATATTAAATAATAATATTTATTAATAATAGTTCATACATATGCTAATGAATCCAAGAGCTTAAAATTATTTTTAGTATCTTGAGTGATTTAAATTCAACATATATTTCAACTGTTAAAACAACTTCACTTCAACACAATTTTAAATATTAAATATATTGCATATAACTGAGTCTTATCAATAAAATGTTCTTAATAATTTCTCATTCTGCCAGAAGGAAAAAAAAATGTCCATTTTGGCAATTTAATGTTTAGAGAACTGTATTATCTTAGGATGCATAGCAAAAGAATGATGAGTGTTGACTCTGGAACAGAATCACCATTCTCAAGCCCACATGCATGGCTTGGGAGGTAATCAGCATCAGAGAACCAGGACACAAAAGAGAGAGTATGGACTGGCAATTCACATTATCCTTATTCCTTTATGGGTAAGATGTATTTTGCTTTTAGGTATTTTGTATTGGAGACAATATTAGGGAATATTAGACAATATTAGGGAATATTGTCTCCTTTTTTGTTTTTATTGGTAAATTAGAATGCAAAGCATTTGTTTTTAAACTTCTAAACGTTAAAACAAGACAGCCTAGGTTAAATAATATAGTTTTCCAAAGCTGAATGTGCTTGCTTGGAGCTCAGTTTTTCTGCTTAAAGTACAAAAACCACTTTCTATAACTCCTAGGCAAGACACTACTGTTTTGATGATCTGTGATTTAGATGAACGGATCCAATCTCAGTTGGTAACATCCCTTTTTTTCCCCGTTGGTAAGGGTTTAAAAAATTCTAGAACAGATGCATTTCTCTAGTCTTACACTGAGAATTTCATTCCAAATGTCTCCTGAGAGGTGTATACCATATACAGGAATCTATCCTCGTCCTTCTCACTTTCATACACTTCTGATGTGGGTGTAGACACACTCACCATGCTGTGCCCATTCACTAACAGGCAGAAGGCTTGATTAGCGTTGTAAGCGCCTTCTAATTATCTTGATGAGTTCATTCATGTTGACATGGTCAGGTACAAGCAACTTGGTTTGATCCAGGACAGGAAGCTGCTTCTCACCCTTGTTTCGTTCTATTATCACCGAGATTTTATTGTCTTCTAATAAATTTACTGATTTAAAAAAAATAAACATGGTCTTTAATACATCTGGACTTTGTTTTGGGTGAAAGGTAAGAAATGATGATTTAACCTTACTTTTAAATGGACAGTAAATTATGCTAAATTGATTTATCAAATAATCCACTATTGCCTGCTGACCTCATACATCAATTTTATCATCTAAATTTCCATGTGTAGAGAGTGTTATCTCAAGTAGACATTTTAATAAAGAAAAGATCTTTACCCATGAAGAGGGAGAGAACCTTTTTAAAAGTGTTTTTGCTTTGTTTTGTTTTACAGTTTTTGTTGTTATATATTTCAGTGGGTATTTTGGGTAAAATGTCTAAGAAAATAATCAGGCAGGGTTTCATGTTGGAAATAGAAAACACTCTAAATACTTAAAACAAGAAGTATTTTAATTCAGGGATTTAATTGCTTAGCAAAATTGTTGGATGAGGTAAACCAGCTGTTTCTAGTTTGAGGCTCTTGGAATGACTCCAAGAAAACGATAAAACTGACCATCTGGGGCTACTTCATCTCATGTCACCACCAGTTGTACCATCTAGGTCTAACGTTGCGGTCATTCTCAGGACAGTCTCCAGACACAGGACAATTGGAGAATGGACCCTTGAAGCCGGCAACCAGAGGTTAGGGCTCAGGTCAAATTGCTGCTTCTGCTACTATTTCTTGAAAATGAACAGGGGCAACTACTACAGAGAATCCATGACCTTCCAGACCGTTGGTGAGAGCCAGAAGTCTCAGAATTACCTCTGCCTTAGGGGCACTTGCAGTTTTGTGAAATTGCATCTAATTGGTAGAATCTGAGCTACTTGAAAGTATGGCAACTGTAACTTTTAGCTTTCCAATGTCCTCAGATAGAAGCTGGGTGGAATAAAGGCCAAAATCCTCTGAATATCTGCCATCGCAATTAAAAAACACATTCCAGAGCAAATTACAAAGAATATCACAGTAAATTATCAATGTTATTTTAAGTTAAAAGCAAGCAAAGAATTTAGTTCTGATGTGTGGCAACTGGCATATAGTTAGAGGGCAATACATTTTTCTGGAATAATTTCATTTATAAATTGTTAGAGAATAGAGAGAAGAAAAATGTCATGAATAAAAATAGCTTGTTTTTACATTCCATTTTAATTTTAATGATTTTAGAAAACTCTTATGCTTCTTGAAGCATAGAAGAAGTATTTAAAAACTTTTAAGTGAATAGAATACTAAAGACATCATTTTAAATGAATGTACACAAATTGTTGAAATGGCATCACAAAATTAAAGTGAAATATTTCATTAAAATACACTACCCCAAATTGATCAATTTTTCTTAAGATTTTAAGCAAATGAAGAATGTTTTAATATTTGAAAAAAAAATACTAAGGATGTATACAATTAAAATCTTTGATAATTTCACTGCCATTATAGGATACTAGAGGCCTGGTGCATGAAATTCTTGCACTAGTGGGGGAGGGTCCCTCAGCCCAGATTGCAAGAGGGTGCAGGCCAGGCCAAGGAACCCCACCGGTGCACAATCAGGGCCGGGAAGGGATGCGGAAAGTTGGCCATCCAGAGAGGGACCTCAGGAGAGCTCCAGGGCATGTCTGGCCCATCTTGCTCAGTCCCAATCTGCTGGATCCCAGCAGCAAGCTAACCTACCAGTCCGAGAATTTGCCCCCTGGTGGTCAGTGCACGTCATAGCATCTGGTCGACAGTCTGCCGCCTAGTGGTCATTGCACGTCATAGCGAGCAGTTGAGAGACCTTAGCATATCATTAGCATATTATGCTTTGATTGGTTGAATGGACAACTGGACACTTAGCATATTAGGCTTTTATTATATATGATTTTCCTCACCTTTGCTCTTTCATTTTAAGTATTATTTTTTAAATTATGGAATATCCTGTATTACAGTTTTTATCTTGTATTTTTCACATAACAACATTGTTAAGCATTTTTCATAATATTAAAGTTATACAAGTAATAAATTAAGAGCTGCACAGTAATTCTTTATATGCATAAAACATAATTCATTTGTACTCATTTCACCTATTTGTGCTTATTGCAATTTTTCACATTATAAAAAATGCTCCTTCATGAACATTTATTTTATCTAAATCTTTTAATAGAATTACTAAACATTTCTCACAACTTTGTTCCTAAAGATTTCTTACCTCCTAATACTTGTGAAAGCTATACTTCCTTTAAACTTTAAAATTTAATGTATGTTAATCAAATTGTCCCTCATCCCCATCACTAAAATTTATCCAATTAAATGAGTTATGATATAGAAAAAAAAGATAGAATTTAAAAAGATGCTGGTTTAGGGCCTGAAGTGAAAGAAGTCAAGGATTTTATATTTGGGAACCTGAATGGAAAAAATAATTGTTCAAAAAATTGAAGTTTTTCACAGAACTGAGAGAAGTAGAACTGTTTTTGGTTTCTTGGGAGATTAAAGCGTTAGTCCTGCAAACAAATGCTAAATTCTGTTTGGTTTGACTTGTGTCAGATAACAGCTTTCTTACATCAGTTAAGGACCTCAAACTTTCAAATGATAGTTTCTAATTTTCATCTTTGCGTTGGCATATGGAAATCATTGCCTTCTGTGATATTATGTCTTTTAAATATATCTTGGAAATATGCAAATAAATAGCCACTGTGTGTGTGCATTATATCAGCAGTTCTACCTGCCCCGTTATTCCAAGATTAAGTATGATTTTATGTTGTTTACTTAAATAGTAACTACATAGTCACAACCTTGCATAATAATTTACGATTGAGGATTTACAAACAACAGTTACCTTCTTAATCTTTGCAACTTGCTCTGAGGGCTTAACTAAGTAACTCTAAGCATTTCTGATTTATAATGGAGAAAATGAAATGGGCAGGTGATATTATTTATTTGTAATGGATATTGACTGAGCTGGGAATGAAGCCAGGACTCTGGAGTGTTGTTCATTCTCTAGTCCCGTGTCGTGGTTATAGAATCTAATGATTAATTGTTTTAATTGAGTTGCAATAACATAACAAATTATCTGACGTTCTATCAAATGGAACCACATACCTACAGTCCTATAATCAATGAGGTCAACAGTAGCATCATCTCTAACATACTTTATACTGAGGGCTTTCTAAATCTAAACTAAATCTATTAACCTGAAACACTAAATGACAATTGTCCCCAGAATCTCCTACAAGGCTTTATCATCGCTTACCAGGGATGTATAAGAAGCCATTTAGGTGTCAATTTCTTGGCAAGTTTTTTTACCCTCTTTCTTCTCTTGACAAAAACCTTCTTATCATTTATGAACTTGAAAGATAATCTTGTCACTGCTATAAACCTATGCCATAAAATGTTGAATTGTCAAAGCAGACTTAAATGAATAAAACAATTTTCCCCAACACCAAACTCCTCTGACAGTTAATAAATTATGTAAGCAAGCCACAAGCTCCATGTGGAGAGACTGAGTTGCACACTTCTTGTTCTTTCCTTCTACCAGGCTGTTGCTCTGTCCCACCTCAGTCTAGCACACTTAGACAGCACTTCACATCCAGACTGATAACATAGTCTGCTTTTCCCAATGCCCTGTTGTTGCAGCTGCCCTCTCAGACTCGCATTGTGTTCAGGAGATTCTGATTGCATTTCATGGTGATTGGCTACTTTTCTATGAAGTGGCACATATAAATTCCCTAGAGAAAGCAACTCTTCCATTGTTATAGGCCCTTTGCATCTATTTCCTTCTTTTGTTAGTTCTTTAGTGTGCAGATTTCCCTCTTTTCCGCCTGCAGCATGGCTAGAGAGCAGTCAGGTTCCTGAGTGCTGGGGATTGAGAAAATGAAAGAAAGAGACAGACACAGAGATGGAAGAAAAAAGCTGGGGCTGGGTGGGACCACTGTCCTCTGACAGGGACAGGGACCCCGAGACAATACAGCGTGTTTATTTTATACAGCAAAAAACAGGAAGTTTTACTAAAAGTTAAGACAAAGGAGATTATGTGCAGTCTTGGGTGGGCCCGAGTCGTATTCATTCCTGGTGCTTGGCTGGATTTAAATAACAAAACCCACCCCCTGGCACCTGGGCTGAAGGTTAAGCTGACAACACTCTTGCCTTTTGGTAAAGGGTGTTTCCAGGACATGGCTTTGCCAATGCCACTGGATTCAGCTGACAATAATTAAAGAAATGCCCATGTGCCTTCCCAGGCGCTCTCTACACTTTAGTATTCCTAATTCCTGAATTTTTGGATCTTGTCTGTATGCATGTCAGGGAATAGAAATCACTCAATATTTTTAAGCAGATAGGAATTCAATACCAGAATTAAGGTGCTTACAAATTGTGCTGGAGAGGTCAGAGGTCAAGAAATGCTACTGCCATTCACAGCTGCCATGCACCCACCTGCATTTCATTGGTGTAGACAGACAGGCTGACTCTAATATATAGAACATCTGCTGCATCCTGCTTATTGGCTGCTCCACTAAATAACCCAAAATAGCCTCACCTCTTCCATGTCCAAATTTTCATTGAGATGAATGTGTGAATCTCTACGGTACAAGCTAATCTCATGCAGAAAACTAGTTGCAAGGACATGTGGGATATGTAGTCATTACCACAGAGCCCCTGTGATACAGGGGGCAGGAGCATAAAATCAGAAAAAAAGTGGGACACTTCATTGAGTACAAGCTGACAATACCTAACACATTTATTTATCACACTTTCACATTTTCAGAAGCTCATCTTATAACTTCAGTCCTGAGTCCACACCTGACATGACACATCCTTTCTCCCTCCTCTCAGCATTCCTCTGTCATATCTTTTCAGCAATTCACATACTCGAAGAAGCAGCAGTTAGCCATTTATAATTTTTTAAATTAATGATAATAAATTAATTATCTTACTTCTGGTGTAACATTTGTAGTATCACAGAGGCCTTCTGTAATCATTAATTTGATTTTAATAATATTCGATTGGGAATTTCAGGTCCCATGTCCAGCTGACATGGGAAATGTATTATTAGTAAAATTTTGAAGCCTCTCACTTTAGGTCATCTATAAAACTGCCTTTTTACGCCTGTCCCAAGAGCTAGCCTCAAATCATGATAGTGTAATATAACCAATTTCTAATTTTGTGATCATGAAATTAATAATAATGCACAAAATAAAAGGACTTTATTCTTCCAATATTTCTAGAAGACTAGAATGGTTTGTTATTTATAATAGTGATAAAATAAAACTATGAACTTCAAAAGTGACCAAAAATGTTTAAAAATAGTTTGGAATTAATCTCCAAAAACCGTTTGTCTTGGTCCCTTCTATGTTTTAATCAATAGGAGCAATCTCAGAATTGTATCCCTTCAAAACCTTTCTTTCCTCCTTCCTTTATTTCCTCCCTCCTTTCTAATACTTTAGAAAATGATTTAAAGTTTCATATTTGGAACTTCCTACTTATATGATAAGAATGAATTATACCATGGAATAAAAAATATTTGAAAATGTCTCCAATATTGTATATCTCATGAAAATTATATTCTCAACTTTCTTATCATTTATTCCCTTGTCCATTCTTTTATCTTCCTTCTTCTGACTCTCTTTACTTGTTTCACTGTAAAGAGTAAAATATTCGCTATTTTTCTTCAACTAGTATTGTATTATTTAAAGAGCATTTTTCATTGCTCAAATAGTCTATTTTTTTCCAGTGAATTAAGCACTGCTACAAAGCTGATATTTTTGATAAGTGTAGGGTTTTTACTGTAATTGTACAGCACACCAGGATAGGAACATTATTGAAAGCGAAATGTTCAACATATTGTGACAGGACAAAAGAAGAGACCAAAAAAGAATATAATGTTGTGGGGTTTTTCTTTTCTTTTTTTTTTTTTTTTTTGCCTTTGGGCAATGAAAATTTGGTGTTACTGAGGATGCTGATTTTTTACTGAGATATACTATCGACTATTTCTTAACAAATTCTTCTTGCTAATTATTATCAGGCAGCTTAAACTACAGAGGATATGAAGTGAAAAGTTTTAATCAGCCACCAAAAAACAAATCAAAAAGTCCCCAGATTTGTTCAGAAAGTGTCAGAAAGATGAGTACTTGTTTGCTTTACTAAATATCTGAAATATGAGTAATGTTTAGATGCAAATTTGAACTCCATGCATCTATTATGAACTAGTTGAAAACTACGCTACATACTAAACTACAAATTATACACTAACATGACTGGGATAGTGTATTTTTTTTGTAGTAATTTTCTCTGAAAAAAACACACAAATGACATCATTTTAATTATAGCACTTCAAAATGTTCAAGGACATTTTAATATTTTGTTAAGTGGTAAGGTCTAAGTTATTTGTGTGAGACACGAGCCCCTGTAGCATTTTTATAAACTGAGAATAAAAAAGGGACTGGTGGGCACAGGACTTCATTCCAAATGTCTTAAAAGCAACCCCATCTTAATCATGCCCACGCCTAATGCTGCACACAAAACGAAGTGTCCCTCAACTATTGTGTATTAAATGAAAAGCAGGTGCTACAATAGCAATATGAAATAAAATGCTCATTATAAGTAGATTACAGCTTATCATTGGGAACGATTTGGATAGAGATTCAATATTTATTTACTCTTACTTTGTGCCCTGCACTAATCTCCTTTGCATGCATTATTTTATTTACTTCTTTCAGCGATCTGAGCATGCAGTGGGAGGAGGGGATAAAGAGAGTTCATTCCACAGCAATTTTATGGCATTAAGATGCAAATTAAAAAGAAACCATCAGAAGCATATCACTGAAGTGATCGTTGTTATCACACCAGAACTTGTCTCATTTATCAGGAAGCAGAGGATTCTGTCTGAGGAGATGCTGTGCCTTCGGAGGCATGGCCATGTCAAGCATACACTGCGTGTGCCATTGACGTGCAAGCTGTGGCTGCTCCCAGAACCCCCGGAAGTCCTTGTTGCCGGGGTCCAGCAGTCAAGCATAGGAGTCACCTTACAGGTAGGGGAAATCGACCCTCAGGAGGAGATAGGCTGCTCTGACAATTGGAGTCAGAAAGAGGAATCCACTTGGACATCTGTGGGTGCTCCCTTACCTCACTGTCACTGTGAAGGGCCATGTGCAGCAACCCCAGACTAAGAAGCATATAAGTAAAAAAAAAAAAAAAAAAAGAAGAAGCATGCAAGTGTCAAGAAGTCACTGCCCTCAGAAATGAAGGTTTAAATCATACCACCGTGGAACACCATGGCCTGTCAAGCCGAGGAAGAGGGACTCTGAAACAAACCGTGGAGGAGGGAGAATGTGGAACAATGGCAGCTCCCAGATCAACTGCAGAGATTGGGGCTAGCTATAGTTCTCACAGACCTCCCTAATCAACATTTGAATTCTTGACAGTATCAGCATTTCCCTCCGGAAGAGAAGCCCATGGGAACAAGGAGAGCTTTCCTTTGCATAAGTGTGTGGAGAGGCAGAGGGCGGACTGCCGGTCATGAGGATGCCCCTCTCAGGGCCGAGAGCAGAGTTCACGGAGAGCCCAGCTGCTGTCTTCTGACATCCATTGGCACCTTTTAATGGAGGTCACACTTCCCACAAGCTGGTCTTGCCAATGGGTGAGGGTGGCAAGGATTCAGAGGCAGGCCTGTTCCTGGGTTCGACTCCCCTGACAGCAATTTTGGCTCCCCAACAGCCTTGCCAAACTTCCCTTTGAACTTCAGTCAATGATGTGTCCACCCAGCATTGCTTCCTTTCTGTCCTCCCTCCTTCACTCAGAGTCAGATTTGAATGGTGGTTGATGGCTCTCCCAGCCTCCCTTGCGTCTCTCCCCATTTCTCTCCCAGCTTGCTTCTCACAGGGCCCGGGCTAGCTAACACCCATACTGACTGGGGGAAACCTGCCCCCCTTTTCACTGAGCAGCTTTTGCTCGAGTTTCATAATGAGCTGACAGCACAACAATCTTATCTGAGAAGGCTGACAAGCCTCCTATCTCCCAGAAATTAATCAAATTTTCAGGCCTGTAGAAGAGACCTTTCTAGTTTTCGCTGCTCCTGCAGATAATTATCTTAAATTTTTGCTCATTTCTTTGTTCAGTTCAATGTGATGCTTGGAGGAAGAAGTAGGTAACAGCATTTGGGGAGAGAAAAGAGGTAATAGCCTTATTAAATTGAACACACCTTTTTAAAATCTTTAACATTCGTTTCAGCAAAGTTAAACTTTGCTCAGTTGTAATGGTCTCTTTCCTTACCTTACCATAGACGTTTTTTACATATAGTTTTCATATGTTTCCTTTTATTTCTATTACCAAATCTATGCTTATCAATCTCAGCACTATTCCTCCCTCGATTTGGATTCTTCTCCTTTCAAATGCTTTCATTGTCTGTTTACTCTTTATATCAGTCATTCATTTTAATCACATTTACTGAAAATCAACTGTGTACCAGGCAAGGAATGGAGATGAAGAAATGAATATAATGTAGATTTATCCTCAGGAAACTAACGTTGTACTAAATACAAAACAGTCTAGAGCTTTTCAGTAGCTAGGAGCTACTTAAGGAGAGTAATTCTGCCTCCTTTTCAGCATAACTCTGTTTCTGCCTTTGATGTGAGTTACCCAGGTCATGTGACCTTTCAGGGAAGGATGTGCAACCACAAAAAAGTATAGAAAGTTAACAATTTTGTACATTACTGGATGAAAAATGAAGGAAATTTTATGTAACTACCACACAAAGGATGCTATAGAAAGCACATTTTCCTAATCAGAACTTTTTTTTCCCAGTAATCATGGAAAACTGCTTATTGCTAGCACTTACTACCAGTTGATATGATTCTTTAAGGAAAGAGTGTAAATTTGAGCTATATCCAATTGGAAGCTTATCATAAAGCATGATTATTTGCCTTAATGCTTTATATACAGTAAAAAATATACACTGAGTGTCCAGGTTATTATAATCTCTGAACACATAATATTCTGGCCACTCAGTGCCCAAATTCGGGCATGGGTGGGGTCTGGCCAGCCTAGCCAGGTGGAGAGGACATGGGCGGTTGGCCGGCCTGCCTGCTGGTCGAACTCCTGGTTGAGGGGACAATTTGCATATTAGCCTTTTATTATATAGGATATACACTGAGTGGCCAGATTATTATGCATTCAGAGATCATAATAATCTGGCCACTCAGTGTATATTAATAAGTTAAAAATCTGTTCAAGTGTTTATGAGATGCTAGGTTTAGAAGACCTTGCATGCAGAACTGACAAAGGCAGCCCTGGTGCAGTTCCATCCTGTGAGTCTGTTCTGAGGAACAGGAGTCCTTTATCTCCATCTGCCTTCTCTCTCACCTAAGTGAGTGCTACCACCCCATGGAAGATTTGGAGGGCATGGACCTGAGCCCTCTGAACCCCAGAACTATTTTTTCAGTTGTGAACTAAAGGCTGACAAAGGTTATCACTTTTAAGGTGGACGGTGATGAAAATGAGCAATCATTATCTGTATGAATGGTCAGTTTAGGGGCTGGTGCAAAGGCTGAGTTGCCCATTGTTGAAGCAGAGGCAATGCATTATGAAGGCCGTCCAAGAAAAGTAGCACTGGCATCTTGAAAATGTCTGTACAGTCAATGCTTTGCCTTTGTAGCTTTGCAATAACACCACCTGAGATCTTACAGTTGAAGTGTGGTTCATGGCCTGTGCATATTAGTGGACAGCACTTAGTAGCTGTGGTGGGAGATGCAGAGTCAGAAGCTGAAGAGGAGGATGTGAAACTCCTTGGTATGTCTGGAAATCATTCTTTCCTGGAAGTGACAGTAAATTTCCATAGAAAAAAGTAAAACTTGCTGCTGCTGAAGATGATGAGATCAATGATGATGATGATGCTGATGCTGATGCTGATCTGATGCTGATGATTTTGAGGATGAGGAAGCAGGAAAAAAAGCTCCAGTAAAGAAATCCATATGAGATACTCCAGCCAAAAATGCTGAAATCAAACCAGTATGGAAAAGACTCAAAACCATAACACCCAGGTCAAAAGGTTAAGAATCCTTAAAACAAACAAACAAACAAAAAACAGGAAAAAAATACCTAAACCACCAAAAGGACCTAATTCTGTAGAAAACATTAAAACAAAAATGCAAGCAAGTATAGAAAAGCACATTCAACAATCCTGGGCACTACTGGTAAATTAAGCCCAAAGACAGAGAAAAAGAGAGATAAGTATAACTCATACTGAGTATCACCCACAGTTCAGACTGAAGTCTTCTATTTTAATCCCAGTCCCCTTTTCTGATTCGCCATTCACCCAGGCCCCCTTCCAGACTGGGAGAAATCTCATTCTTAATCTCCTACAGCACTTTTGACTGCTGTGATTAAGTGAACTTTTCTTTCTACTTGTTCATTTGCCTCACCTCTTTAACCGTGTTTCAAACACCTTTGTATCTCCCTAGCTGCTCAATAAATATTTGAATGGATTATAAAATGACAAACGCATACTCTCAGGAACAAAATCTATGGAAAACAAAAGAAAAGAAACCTACAACAGTAGCTTCTGTCCATGATTGTTCCTGAGAACTTCTCCTGTCTTTGCATTCTAGTTTAAATTTACTACCTTCAAACTCGGATTTTATCTTGGAATTTGATTTTCACACTCATCTTATAGATACAACAACCTTTCTTGGCCAATCTGGTATCTGACTTTAGTTTATTGGTAATAACTTATTGAGCTATATTTTATTAGAGCTCCTCTTGGTTTTCAATTTTGACTGGGCCAGTCCTTTTATTTTCTTCTTCAAAATTTTATTTAAAAAATGTCAAACATGCAATAACATTCTACCACTGAGATTTATAGTTAACCATACTGAATTTACCACATACATGTATGGCTATACATCAAAAATTTGTTATTTTTGATGCATTTCAAATTAGTTGCAGACATGGCACTTCAGTGTGCATATCATTAACTAGAGTTCAGTAATTCTCTATTGTTCTATTTGATTTTTAGGGGTACAAAGGGTACAATTTATAAACAAGGAAATGCTTAGATCATGAATATTCTATTCCAGAAAATTTTTGAAAAAAATGCTTTGACTTGTGTAACTCAAACCCTGTGGACATATTTCTTTCATTGTTAGAATTTCTAGTAGCTAACAGCTCATAGCTCACAGACACATTGACATATGAGTGAATTTAGCTGGAGCAAGAAAATCCTTATTGGAAGATAAACTTGTTTTAAAATCAGAGTCATCTTACAAGTAGGCCTAACTAAATATTACTATGTAATATTGTCATTTTATTACATAGTAATAATGGCAGTTAGCCCCTGTTACCTAGACTATAAGCTCAACACTGACAGAAAAAAAATGTTACTTGTCTTTCATTCCTAACACTTAAGAAGAAAGAAATACACTTTTATGCTTTACAGAATAAATAGAAGTTAAAAATCTGTTCAAGTGTTTATGAGATGCTAGGTTTAGAAGACCTTGCATGCAGAACTGACAAAGGCAGCCCTGGTGCAGTTCCATCCTGTGAGTCTGTTCTGAGGAACAGGAGTCCTTTATCTCCATCTGCCTTCTCTCTCACCTAAGTGAGTGCTACCACCCCATGGAAGATTTGGAGGGCATGGACCTGAGCCCTCTGAACCCCAGAACTATTTTTTCAGTTGTGAACTAAAGGCTGACAGAGGTTATTACTTTTAAGGTGGACGGTGATGAAAATGAGCAATCATTATCTGTATGAATGGTCAGTTTAGGGGCTGGTGCAAAGGCTGAGTTGCCCATTGTTGAAGCAGAGGCAATGCATTATGAAGGCCGTCCAAGTAAAGTAGCACTGGCATCTTGAAAATGTCTGTACAGTCAATGCTTTGCCTTGGTAGCTTTGCAATAACACCACCTGAGATCTTACAGTTGAAGTGTGGTTCATGGCCTGTGCATATTAGTGGACAGCACTTAGTAGCTGTGGTGGGAGATGCAGAGTCAGAAGATGAAGAGGAGGATGTGAAACTCCTTGGTATGTCTGGAAATCATTCTTTCCTGGAAGTGGTAGCAAGTTTCCACACAAAAAAATAAAACTTGTTGCTGCTGGAGATGATGAGGACTATGATGATGATGATGATGATGATGATGATGATGAAGATGCTGATGCTGATGCTGATCTGATGCTGATGATTTTAAGGATGAGGAAGTGGGAAAAAAGCTCCAGTAAAGAAATCCATATGAGATACTCCAGCCAATGTGTCCAAACTGATAATGCATACATGTATCCTTTTCTTTTCAAGTGGATTAGTCGCTGAGATTGGATAGCAAGAGTTTGGACTACAATGTATATACATATATGTGTGTGTGTTTTAAAATCTGTATGCTCCTTAATTCCTAGATAAGTATTCTGCCCGTCCAAATACTTAATTGTTTGACCTCTAACATAGATCAGAGAATCAAGGTCTTATCCAGATCAGGATATCTGTAAAATGCTGACTTAGCATGGTTTGCTAGCCTAGTAAATACAGGTGAGAGAATCTTACTATGAGGGATTGACTCTCTATTCTCCTATTGCAAGACAGCAGGGCTGCTGCAGGTTAAAAAATGCAATTCCAAATTTCTATAGACTGCATTATTTGACAGAAAAATAAAATGATGATAGAAAGAACCAGAATCTTGAGATGTTTAGGAGTTCCCATGAGAACTGCTTACTTCATCTCAGTAAAGACTATTCTTAGCATGTCCTTAGCAGAGGTATCACTGGGAATAACACACTCTGAGAGTCATTGCTAGATTTTATCTATTTCTGAGAGCATGTAAACCAACACACACTATTTCATGTTTTCAGAATTATTCATGTTGCAAATACTCGTCTCTGCAAGGGCTCTGCCCCTTCACTGTTGCACAGCTTTTCTTACCCCTCCATCATAGCATTGTGCCATGTCCTTAGATGGCCCATCACTGACTATTCTACTGGCAGTAACCTTCCTCAGCCTCCCTAGTGTACAGAAACCTAAAACAAGGTTACCTAAGAGAATGAAAAAAAGGTGAAAGCAGATCTGGTCACTGTACAGATTAATGATAAGAAACAACTAAAATTTTTCAAGAAAGAAGCAGATCAAGCTGTCAAGTCTTAAGATGACCAAATCTAACTTAGATCAAGTTAATAAAACGAATGAGTGTGGAAGCTTGCTTCTCAGCAGGCCTATGGAAACAGATTCCACAAAGCCTTTATGCAAGCTTTATGATATACTAGGTTCTCTTAGGTGCCTGCACTAGTCTGCACTGAGTCTTTTCTTCTACCTGCTGTGACCCTTACATGATCACTAATCCATCTCTTATCGCTCTGGACCCCCAGCCTCCTGCGTATTCTGACTTCTAAAAAAGGAAGCATGTGCTATTGTGTTGATTAACTTTACATGCTCTGGTACTCCAGATAACCTTTTGCTAGGATGTTCCTTTAGTCTTGGCATTTTGAGCTACCAGCCAAGAGCATTCTGCAGTGTTATCAGGTAACCAGGACTGAAGTGAACCATAATAGATTTTTTTTATCCATTCATTTATTCGGATATTTATTGAGACTCTATTATATGTCATGCCATGAACTAAGATCTGGAACATAAAATTAAATACAATCTGGCTTCTATGCAAAGTCATGATATGAGAGAATAGAAAAAATATTCAAGAAATAATTACAAAACTGTGTGATAGGTACAAAAATACAGATATGTATTAGGTGCCAAGGCATAAATTCCCTTTACTTGGATAGGAATGGAAAATGGTAGAGCAAGACATATAAACTGTCTTTAAGAATGAGAAGTTTGCTACTGCTGGGAATTGCAGGCAGAGAAGTCTAAGTAAATTGATCAAGGTTGTACAGATAATAAATTGTAGAGTCAGGATTCAAATGTAGGCAGTTTGCATTTCCCCCCTTGATTTTAATTTAAAAATACTTTTGAGGTAAAATGTACATATTGCAAAATTCACAAATTTTCTGTGACAATCTGTGAATTTTTGGATGTGCATTTGGTATTTATTTATATGATTCTATATAACAAAAGCCTAATATGCTAAGTGTCTGGTCTTTTATATATGGTAGTCCATTCAACCAATCAAAATATAATATGCTAATGATATGCTAAGGCCGCTCAACCACTCGCTATGACATGCACTGACCACCAGGTGACAGATGCTCCTACCAGTAGGTTAGCTTGCTGCTGGGGTCCGGCCGATCAGAACTGAACGAGACGGGCCGGACACACCCTGCAGCCCTCCCACAGTCCCTCCCCAGCTGGTCAACCTCCCATGTCCCTCCCCAGCCCTGTTCGTGCACCAGTGGTGTCTCTCAGCTTGGCCTGCACCCTCTTGCAATCCAGGACCCCTCAGGGGATGTCAGAGAGCCGGTTTCAGCCCAATGGTGGGACAACCAGTTGCTATGATGTGCACTTACTACCAGGGTGCTGACGCTTAACGCAGGAGCTTCCCCCTGGTGGTCAGTGCGCTGTCACAGGGGGCGGGGGGGGGGGGCGGCGCCACTCAGCCAGAAGCCGGACTCATGGCTGGTGAGCATAGCGGCAGTGGTGGGAGCCTCTCCCACCACCATGGTAATGCTAAGGATGTTCGACTGCTGGAAGTCAGACATCCCCTGAGGGCTCCCAGACTGTGAGAGGGTGCAGGCCAGGCTGAGGGACACCGCCCCCCACCCCACCAAGTGCACAAATTTAGTGCACTGGGCCTCTAGTGACATATACTAGAAGCTCCCTAATAGCTTCCCTTACATCAGTTGGAAGACATTTTTGTCGTTTTACTTTTTGATGATTATGAATAATACTAGTGGCCCGGTGCATGGATTCATGCACATTGAAAAGAAATTAATTAGAGGAAATATTTTAATATCGCTATTTGCCCTACTTCTGTAATAGAAGTGTCAACTAAATTCACGATTGACAATGACAGATCGAAACACACTTGTGCGACTGGTGCCAGCAAGAGCTTTATGTGTATCGCGCATGCACAAGTCAACTTAGCCTTTTATAGATATAGAATAAACTTGCTTAATTAGACTTGCTTTCTGATTTAGCTAAACTTTTTCCAGCCCAGTGAAGCACCCCAACTTCTCTTTCAGGTAATTGTTGGCAACACAGCAGTAAATATCAACATGAAGCAGATTATAATTGTAGATCATGCAGGGAGAACAAAGGGTAAAATATTTAACTTCAGCAGTGTTTGAATATACTAGTATTCTGCACAGTGAGAAAACCTGAAGTCATTTTCAAGGTCTACCATTTCTTACTTCTTTTCAGTTGGGTCAAGTTTCTAAACTTTCTAAATCTTTGTCTTGCAAATGAAAAGAAAATAGGATTCCACCAAGTCTCCTATCTACCTACTCCGGGACTTCTGTGAGGATCAAATGAGATGAAGCATGGGAAAACACTTCACAGACATTTGGTTACAGTGTGAAATGTTTCTGCCTGGCTATAAAGCAAGTCATGTTCCTGGGCTGAAGAAACTGCAAGGAGGCTAGTTGCTAGGGAAAGGAAGCCAGGCATTGCTATGTGACATCATTACCCGGATGGACACTTAGCATATTAGCCATATATATATATATATATATATATATATATATATACATACACTAGAGGCCCAGTGCATGAATTTATGCACAGGTGGAGTCCGGCCAGCCCACCCCAATCGGAGGGTTGGGCCCAGGCCTGTAGGGAAGAGGAGATGGTGGGAGGTTGGCTGGCTGACCCACCTTGATCAGGGCCAGGCTGGCTGGGAGGCAGGCCCTGTCCCTGATTGGGGGACGGTTGGGGGTGGGGCTGGCCATGGGAAGGGGCTGTGGACAGTGGACCAGCCAGCCCCACTCCCAAATGGGGTTAGGGGGCCAATTGGTGCCAGCGGCCTGGGAGAGGGGCCATGGGTGGTTGGCTGGCTGGCTCTGTCCCTGATCAGAGTGTGGGGGGGCAGATTGGGGTAGTGGGGGGCCCATTGAGGGTGGGGGTGGGGCTGTCCGGGAGAGGGGCTGCAGGAGGTTGGCTAGCCAGCCCCACCCCCTATTGAGGTTGGAGGAGCAATCACGGGCGGGGCCGGCAAGTGGGTGGGGCTGCAGGCCTATCTGGGTGGTGTGGGCCCATTAGGGGTGGGGCCAGCCAGGGGGAGGGTTTTCCGAGGGAAAGGAAGCCAGGAGTTGGCTTTGGAGTGGGAGAGGCCGATCATGGGAGGGGCTGGTCGAAGGAGGGGCCATGGGAGGTTGGCTGCCGGCCCCGCCCCCCAATTGATCAGTTCGCTGGCCACAGTGGGCATCATAGTGACCGGTTGCTCTGGTCATTACAGCATTCCAGTTGCTGGCTTTTTATATATATATATAGATAGATTATGACAAAGTCCCTGCTTGATAGTTCCAGAATCTGGGTCATCTCTGAGTCTGGATCTTTTGATTGCAGTATTTTTTCCCTGCTTTTTTGTGTGCTTCATTGTCATTTATTACATGCTGGGAATCAAATATAAAGCAGCAAAGACTCCAGTAAATAACATTTATACTTGCAGATGTTCACCCTTCTTCTTTCAGACCACGGTGGCAAAATTCTGTCTTGTATCTGTCGCAGCGCGTATATGGGAGAGTGCATTCTGCCTCGTTTTTAGTCGTATTAGGATGGAACACTGGTTCCAGAACTCCTTTCTGCTGCTGTCTCTGGGATAGAGGGGTCTTCTCTTCTGTCTTTCCTGCCCTGTCAGTGTGCCTTAACCTCTACCCTGAAGATGATAGGGTTTGCTGTTCCTCCCTCAGTGTCCTTAGGCTTTTGCTATGTGACATCATTACCCGGATGGACACTATGAAAAGGATAAGGGCAGGAGTGTGGGGTTCCATAACTTTCCCTTCATGATGACTGATCTCCTCCATGTTTACACCACCTTTGGGGGCTCTCTCTGCTCTCCCATATTATCCCTCAATCTTTCTCATGAGCAAAAAGGGAAGGTTCAGGGAAAAGGGACTATGAGTATGTGCAAATTCCACTTGGGTCTAGGGCTCACAGAGATACTATTTAGTCACAGTAGTTCACACTTGACATTAAGAATAATGTTTTAAAATATATTTTTATTGATTTCAGAGAGGAAGGGAGAGGGAGACAGACGAATCAATGATGAGAGAGAATCATTGATCAGCTGCCTCCTGCTCTCCCCCGACCGGGGATTGAGCCTGCAACCCAGGCATGTGCCACAACCGGTTCACTGTGACATACCCTTCCACCCCCACATCCCTGCTCATAGGTCCACACACAACCACTAAGCCACACTGGCTGGGCAAGAATTCATTTTTTTTTATTTTACTTGATTTATTCTTGTCCACGTGTGATGGATAGTGCTTCTTCCTCCTATGCTATTCCCCTTGTGAGAAAATCCTTGTGCTCTATCACTCCTTAAAAAGGTCTGCTTCTTCTGGGGATTCAGCCTTCTTCATTGCCTTGCAATACCAACTGATGAATTCAATAAAAGCTCTAAGTTTGTAGTTAATCCAGACTTCTCTCATTATTGAGAAGGAGCAATGCTCATTTCAGGGTTCCACATCTTAGACAGAAACCAGACAGCTTTTAATCATCACATGAATGTATCCTTCCAAAGTAGCTGCGGATTAGATAATTTAGGGCTTACATGTATATGAGATTCAATTTTATCCTGAAAGACAGATAGATACAATAAGATTTTAAACAAGGGAATAACATAATAAGGTTTGAGATTTAGAAAAATAACTTCAAAAGTAGTATTAAAGGCACACGTTAGAAGCAGGAAGATGAGTTAGGCCTGAAATATTCTAGGAATAAGACGATGAGCATCTAAATAACTGAAAATAGGCCTGAGAAATGTCAACAAGTTTTCCACACAATTAGTTGAAATTTAAAAGAAAATTATAGCATAACTGTATATTCTATTTGACCGGTATACTAAGTGTCCACTTCATTATCAAACATATTCTCATTTGAATGGAAAATTAAACTATATTGTCAGTTTCAGCAGAGAATGTCTGCAAGGTTTTCAATTTGAGAAACAAGGGTATAGTCATTAACATGGTTGAGATATGCTTTAAAGGGAGCCGATATTGAAGGAAAGAGAATAGGCTCTAAGAAATATTACTGCATTTCCCATCAGGTACTCTTCAACAAAGAGCTGGATATTTGGGTCTGAAGATCAGAAGAGAGGCCTAGGGTGGAGATATAGATTTGATGATCATTAGTAGTACTGGGATTTATTGATATAAATGAGATTGTCCACAGAAGCTAAAGTTAGAAGAATGAGGAAAGGAGCCTGATAGAGAATGACCAGAGAAGAATGAGTGTCAATGCAGAGAATTGCCTTGAAAGACAAGAAAGTAGAGTTTAAGCATGGAATGGTTAATAGTGTCAAATAGTCATTGAGTGGAGAAAAGGTAAACTTAAATTAAACCAATGGATTTTTTTAACCCAGACAACAGAGGAAACAGAGACCAAAGTCCCAGAATGCGTATTATACAGATTGTGAAACCAAACAAGCTCTCTCCCACACATATTTACACTTCTTATCTCATATTATGTCTCCAGCAAAAACATTATATTTGGAAGAATAAAATTGAATGTAGTAATGGTATGTTTCTTCAGAAGATGGTACTCATTTTTTCTCATATTTGTAACTTGATGAAAAATTTTACAAAGTCACAATAAATAGAACTATAAGTTATGTATCACAATTTATTCAGCTGATTTGATGTATTATCAAATTTTATGATTTATTATATTTCTTACTGTTACAAACACTCTCTCTCCAGAATGTCAGACTGCACAATATACTGGAAGGGGTTTTTGAAGACCAGAAAAAGATTTTAACCAAGACCAAAAGAGTCTGTGTGTGTGTGTGTGTGTGTGTGTGTGTGTGCGCGCGCGCGCACGCACATGCACTACTATTTCATTGCATTAAAGAGTGTGATTAATTGATAATTAAAAATTCTAATCTAGTCCTAGCCAGTTTGGCTCAGTGGATAGAGCGTCAGCCTTCATACTCAAGGGTCCCAGGTTCAATTCTGGTCAAGGGCACATGCCTGGGTTTCGGGCTCAATCCCCAGTCTGGGGAATGCAGGGCAGCCAATCAATGACCCTCTCTCATCATTGATGTTTCTATCTCTCTCTCCTCTTCCTTCTCCTCTGAAATAAGTAAAAATATATTTAAAAAGATTCTATACTGGGAGAGTCATTTCAAATTGCTCTGTTTAGAAGATTGAATTTTCAGTATTGAAGAGTCAATGTTTGTCCTCTGTGTCCTCTTTTATGAGTAATTTTAAAATTAGTCATCTTGTCTTCTTGCATAAGACAAAGTAATTTATCTGGATTTATGGCTTTTTCTCTTGGCATTTTTTTCTAAGAGGGATGTTTTCTTTGCTTTAGGATTTTTTATTTTTGCAAATTTTAAATAGCATTTGCCCTTTCTCCATCATTTTATAACTTTAACCAATTAAGACATATCTATAGTTAAAACAAAAAATCTTTTTGAAATAGCCTTTCTGCATGTTCTTCCAAAACAATCTTTCTAATATCCCATTAAAGGTATCCTCCATATTTTAAGACATGTGTTACACTCCTTCACTTTTACGAAAGACCTATATTAGTTACCATTTTGCTAACTGAAATAAAATTGAAGAGGATTTTCACTTAAAACACACACACACACACACACACACACACACACACACACACACACACACACTAGCATTCAGCATTAGTCTTGCTTCGAGCTGTTATGGAAGCAGTGGCACCAGCAGTGAGAGCGGCCCCACCCAGCTCCTTCCCCTGGAACCACATTCAGCATCAAGCCCCATCGCTCTGAACTGTGTCTGTGAGCATTTGTGCTTTATCTTGATTCATGTTGTGCATTTGTTAGCAAGATGTGTCCTGAAGTATCAGAGAGCTCATAAAGGCACTATGCTTGGTGTAATTCTGGACATAATTAAGCATTTCAATCCTGGTGAACAAAACAACGATGTGTGTGTATTGAATTTGCTTTTGTCCACCATTCATACTATTTACATGAAAGAGAAATAAATCTTGAAAGCTGCTAAAATTATTTTTGGTTCTGGTAGTAGCAAAGTGGCTTTTTCGTCAATATCCAGTAATGGATTCAATGGAAAGTCTATTATTTGAGTGGACTGATGGGTATACAGATGTGGTGTTTCGTTATCTTATACTTAAGCAGAACTCAGTCTTCTTAATCAATGAAACTATATTGCACATACATTAATTCTACTTTACACAGTGTATTTATCAGATTAGTCATGGTTTTATTATATGTTTATGTTATTTTAGGTCTAGCGTGTTATTTGGTATGGTTTGATAGGGGGTCTGGGAACACTAAAATTTTTTTCTTATACATTAATGATAATTGCTTCTTTGTTTTATGCCATTTTAGCTTATGAAAGATTTTATAGGAATGTTCTATTTCCAATGGGGGGAAACCTGAGCTCTGCTATTGCAAACCATTTTATTCATTTTCTCCTTTTGTTTCTGATTATGTTTCATGTAAACCTTTTATGACTTGTCTAGAGACCCCTCCACTTTAATAGTGTTGGCAGTGATTTTTCTTACCCTTAATTGTGCTCTTGACTTTGGTTTAGTTTGTCCTTTTCTGCTCTGAGCTTCAAGGTTTATCATTTCAAAGTATTCATCCGTCTGTCAGTCACTTTTCCCTCACTCTTTCCGTAGGCATTCATAAAACTCTCTCTTGTTATCCTCTGACTTTTGCTCTTTCTCTCCCTGGGGCTTAGTTTGGAAAGAGAAATGGACTCTAATCCTTTCATTATCTTTGGAGTGGGAAGCATCGACTGTTCCTTTTACAGCATCTGTTTGTAACCCATCTAAAATACTTTTCCCTCAATTCCACTTAAACGCTTCCTATTTTTTGGCAGGTATTGAGGAAGGACTGTTCATTTTCATTGATTTCTTTCTCTTTGCCCCAACAATGCTTCTTTCTTTCCATTTTCCCCTCCATCGGTTATATATAATTATCTATTTTTCTTCCTTCTTTTTGTTAAAGTATCTTTGTCCCTCCATTGTCTTTACGCCTCAGTGGTGTGTCTTTCCTTGTCATGACCTTTGTATCGGCTTCCACTGAATCTACTTTGGGAGTTGTCAGCTCTCCCTGCACGTTGAAATTACCCGAGGACTTAAAAGAACAAACCAATTTCTGGTGCCAGAGCCCACAAAATAAATCTGACCCTCTGGGGGTGGATTTAAAAGCTTGTCAGGTGATTTCAGTGTGCAGTCAGGAATGAGACCATTGATCTACTTATTCTTAGCCGATTTGTTTTCACTTACCTTCCTGTTTCAAGTAAGAAAACTCATGGGGATATCCTTGCAGTGTTTTTTTATTTAGCTGGTAGTAAAAATCACATAGCATTTGCAACCAGTACTGATAATCTCTACCCAAACAGATATGGCACTTATGAATTACACCGTATTCACTGTTACTGGATGAGAGCTAGGTAAGGCAGGAAAAACAGAGAAGAAAATAAGGAAAAAATATAAGTAAGTTGTGAAATGGGGAGGCTGAGAGACACAAAGAAAGAAAGGAGAGAGGATGCAAGTGTTCCTGAAAGTGTTAACATCACCTAGGGATGCTTGTGACATATGCAGATTCCTGCCCATTAGTGTATCAGAGGCACTCTATGAGGCTCTCTACTTTAATCATTTTTGAGATGATCCTATGCCTATTGAGGTTTGAGAACACTAATACTGGCTAACAAAAAATTGACAAATCTCACTAGAAGTTACCACTCTTTTTTCAACACTTACCAGGTAATAAACTGTGGACATAAAAAAATTCATTGAAGGATGGTCTCTAATAAGGCAGAAATGCCATGTGTGTAAGGATGTAAGGGGCAGATAAATGGTACTCGTGGTTGTACATAATACCACATTTTTCATTATGCCCCAAAATTTTAAGATCACAAGATTATCTAGCTCACTTGTTTAACGTTTACATTGCTGAGCCCCTCAATGGGGACAAAACAAATATTTTGATTCAGCAGGTCGGGAGTGGTCTTCAGAAGTGTGTGTGTGTGTGTGTGTGTGTGTGTGTGTGTGTCCACAAGTTCGGTAGGTGATTACTAGATAAGGAATTATTAGATACTAGAGGCCCGGTGCATGAAAATTCATGCACTGGGGGTGGGGGGGGGTCCCTCAGCCCAGCCTGCCCCTTCTCACAGTCTGGGAGCCCTCAGGGGCAGGAGGCGACTCAGTGATCAGGGGAAGGCGACACCTCCATCACATCTCTGCTGCTGCCACTGCTGGCAGCACAAGCCTCGGCCGGCCCTGGTTACCTGAGTCTCGGGCCGGCCCTAGGCAGCTGTGCAGCCGCCATCTGAGGCTTGCCTGTACCTCGGGCATTGGCTGGGCAGCCACTATCTGAGGCTTGCCTGTGCCTCGGGCCGGCCCTGGGTGGCTGGGGGGCTGAGGGGACTGGGGGACTCCAGAGGCAGGTGTGTGGAGTGGCCCGGCTGTGCCACGCACCTGCCACCCCAGTGGGGCTGAGGGGACTGGGCACCGCCATCTTGTGGCTGTGGGCACTGGCATCTTTGAGGGCGTGGCAGTAAATTATCATATTTCCTCCTTATTGGCTGTGGGCGCCGCCATCTTTGAGGGCGTGGAATTGAATTAGCATATTCCCTCCTTATTGGCTGTGGGTGCTGCCATCTTTGTGGCAGCACAAAGGGCATATTCAGAGAATTGAGATAACACTTCTGAACATTTAAAATAGTCTGTTTTCTAATGCCAGAAATGTGTTTATAAAGGGTCACTCATTTGGTAGATATAAGGTATAGATAACTGGTACCAGATTATTTTTTATGATTTATTTTGAAGCAAATGATAGAGTAAGGACATACAAACAATAGAGACATGTTTTTGATCTTTGAACGTGCTTTTTGTAAACTGGATTAGTGCAAGTAGCCAGACTGATGGGGGTGAGGCGAGGAACTATGGGCTCTGCATCTTCGGAAGGGAATGTTGACAGTCCAGCTTCTCTCTCAGGGAACTGTGTGGAGAAAGTGGGAAAACTATTCCCTCTTTGTCTTCAGCTTTACTCTTTAATGTCTGTTCCTCCCTAGAGGTCCCCAAATTCTGCTGAGCTCTGCTCTGCCCCTCTCCCAGCCCACCACATTGCCTGAGAAACCTTCCCCAGAAGGGGGCTTCACTTTCTTTAGGAAGTGTGTCTGATTGTTTAGCCTCGGGAAGTATGCAACTTCTACCAACTAGTGTTCCAGGTATGAGGAAGGAGAGAGAATCCTATCGGGGCTGCCTGTTTTGCTATGGGCAATGCAGTTCATTAATTGCTCAGATGATTCTACTTGAACACCTGTTCTCTTTTCATTTATACATTTTACTATGAACATCTTCGGATCTGATCTTACTATGAATCTTTCTAATGGTTTCCTCTTGAGCTTGTTTTGAGTTTATGTGTTTTTCTACTCCTGTCAATCCAGTGCCATCTATTTTCTCTTCTAAGTGTTTCTCTCAATTGCTTTGATGTTGATCACGTCCTTTATTGGTTTTAAATGCTTTCTGTAATTTTAAAGAATTAGGATAAGAGGAGGGGAAAATGAAACCAAAATGGATCAAATATTGTATTAGTCAATTAGAAAAAAAGAAACAAAAACCACAGACCTCTGATTAATTTGAGTTGAAGTGAAATCTATTGAGAGGATATTAGGAAGCTTTCAGAATTGCCCTAAATCCAATGCACCGTGCTCTAGAATCAAAAGAGGCCGAGGAAATGAACATTTGAAGTGAGATTTTATGACAGAATGGAGGCAGTTAGGTCTTTTTCAACCTTAGTCTATCAGTCACCTTCTGGCTTCACTTTCTGCAAACACTGCTCAACTTTCCAGTGATGTGCTCATTACCACCTTAAAATATCCTTGCATATTTAACCTTGCACTGTGTCAACTTGCCAATCTTCAAAAGTGAATCACTCCACCATCTGTTTTTCAGATTTTATTCCCAGGTTGACGGACTTTGCTGGATAAATTCTCAAAATTATGCTGACTGAAAATTCATGCTAACTTAATTCTGAGTCATGATTTTGCCCGTTTTTCCTTGACCTTTCTTCTTTCCCTTCATTTTTTTTGTCCATGATCAAATGTAGCATAAATGAAGGAGTAGAAAACTGGCATGAGAAAACCTGATTTTAACTCTAGGTCTATTACTTGTTGGTTGTATGATTTAGGGAAGTTCTCTTCATTTCACTCCATCTCAGTTTTGCCTGTGACATGAGTAAGTACATAAATTATACCGGTAGGATGCTTGTGATGAATAAAAGAGATATACCTGTGAAATTAGCTTCCAATGTACATTATATACACATAGGTTAGCTATGTGATGCTTCAGAGGTAAAGCAACCCAAAACCTTTATTAAACACTAGTGGCCCGGTCCACAGATTCGTGCACATTGAAAGGAAATTAATTAGAAGAAATATTTTAATATTGCTATCCACCCTTTCTCTATAATAGAAGTGTCAGAGATGAAAGAAAATTAGTAAAATGTATATTAAAATAATATAGAAATTGATTATTAAATAAACAATAACATGATATAACAACAACAAAGACATGATATAAAAACAACATTGATAAAAACAATGACTGATAAATTGATTAAACTTATTCTAATATCTCCCAGTATACCACATTAAGAGTAAAACACTTTCAGAGTGCTTGACTAATTTCCCTTGTGATGAAGTATTTACAACTTCAACTTTAATGTCAAATGCTCTTCATACTCGAGAGAAAGCAACATATAACTGACCATGTCCGAAAACAGGTTCAGGTAGGAATATCCCTACTCTGTCTAGAGTTTGTCCTTGTGATTTATTAATAGTAATCACAAATGCTGGCATCATGGGAAACTGTCTTCGAATTAATTTAAATGGGAGGCCAGTGTCAGATAGGGACAGTTGTGCCAATAGTTGGTCTTCAGACATTTTCTGTCGAGGACGCTTACTTTCAGTTCAGAATATCAACAAAAACAGCAAAATTCATGATCGATAATGACAGATCAAAACACACGTGTTCAATTGGTCCCAGCAAGAGCTTTACATTTATCTCACATGTGCAAGTCAACATTTATTTTTAAATTGCCAGTGTGTGTTATATGTGCTGGCCAGCCGGTCAGTTGAATGGTTGGACGGACATATGGTTGGTCACTTAGCCTTTTATATATGTAGATATTTACTTTCTAATATCTTTTCTATGTATGTTCATTTCCAAATTTCCAATTCTATCTGGACAGTTTGAAATCTCTACTGACACATCAAATGAAAGATATCTATAACAAGCTATGTCATTTTTCTACCAGAACTTCTCTTCTTTCTGAAGTAAGGCAATTCTGGTTAATTAAGAGAGATCCTTCTGTCTTGCATCACCTTGTTGTTTCATTCCCATCACATTTGCATCATCACATTTTTAAACATCTTTCCTTCCACTTCACTTTGATCCAGGACATAATATTCTGTCTTATCAATTTGGTATTAATGCCCAGAAGCTGGAAACCTTGTTTCATGTACTATTTCACTACCCAAGATATGATACAATCCCTGAGATAAGAAGAAAATTTTGAGTAATCCAAGCTACTTAATCACTTTATTTACTTTTAATTTCAAGAAATTCTACAGTTACTTCACAAGCCTATTAGATAATATTTGCGAAACAAATACTACATTTATCTCTTGAATCAGATTTTATGCCATTTTATTTGTGTCCTTCATATAGTCATTGAAATATCCATACATTGCTTCATTCTAAGAATTGTGTGTAAAATTCTGGAATCATTACTGCCATGGAAGGCCCCTCTGCTGTCCTGGGCTGACATCAATGTGTATATGCAGAAGACCTCTCCACCCCTTGGGATCCTTGCTTCCATGTGCCAAATGGTGTGAAATGTCTGATCCTTCCTAAAATCCTCTCATTAAACTCAGGAAGAAGGATTCTTGCAAACCAACTGCAGACGCAGGATTGGCTTTTCTTGTGTTCACAATGGAGAGGTAAAAAAATCTGTTGTGGTGCAACATTGAGCCTTTTCTCTTGGGAGCTGCAGGTGGAAGATGCAGCTGCTTTCCTGCAAATCAGCTGCCTCCCATCCGGCCTCTGTTATTCATTTCCCAGAGAAAGCTCTTTTCTAACAGTGTATTTTCCCACACAATCTAAATTATTTTCATACAGTCAATTCTTGAGTTTCACTTTTAACACTTTAAGATGACATCCAAACTTGCATTTCTTCCTTTCCTTCCTTCCTTCCTTCCTTCCTTCCTTCCTTCCTTCCTTCCTTCCTTCCTTCCCTCCCTCCCTCCCTCCCTCCCTCCCTCCCTCCCTTCCTCCCTCCTTTCTTCTTTCTTTCTTCTTTCTTTCTTTCTTTCTTTCTTTCTTTCTTTCTTTCTTTCTTTCTTTCTTTCTTTCTTTCTTTCTTTCTTTTTTCTGCAAAAAACTTTATTGTTTCATTTGGTCTAATGCATATGCACGGGAGAGGGCTTCAGGGTGGTTAACAGAATGGCTAGTAGTTTCGGGGAGAGGCTCAGGCAAAAGCCAGACACCAGGGGGATGCAGAGGGGTCTCTCAAAGGCCTCTGGGCTCCAAAGGCCTCTGGGCTCCACAGGCTCCTAGTCGTGCTTGAGGGTGAGCCTTTCGAAGAGATACTCGCCTGCTCAGCCTGCAGCAGGGGGCCTGCAGCCTGCGGAGGTGAGTCAGGTGTCGCCCATCTTCTTGATGAGTTTCACCTCCTCACCCCGGAAGTGGTTCTCCAGGAAGTCCCAGAGCTGAGGGTCTGCGCAGGTGGAACCAGGGCCTGCAGCTCCACCAGGGCCTGGTTCAGGGTCCTCCCCAAGGTCAGGTGGCTTCCATGGTGCCCTGAGTTTTGCCCACTCCTCTTGGGGAGGCTTCAGCTCGTCCTGGAGAGAATGCGGCCACCATGCTGGTTTTGCATCTTTAAGACGCTCGGCGCCCTCGGCTTCTCCGCCATCTCGCAGTAGAAGCAGCCCACGCCCTCGAGAGCCACATCGTTGGTGGAAATAGAAGCCCAGAGAGAGGTAGGTCGGGGAGGCCACAGAGGCAGGCTGGCCAGGCGATTGACTGCAGCCTCCCCCTTGGTGGAATAATTGATGAATTTGGGAGCTCACGTGTTTAGCAATAAGGAAGTTAAGTTAGAAAAAAAACCCCGGTGTGTTGGCCGGTCCCAGAGGTGGTTCTGAAGGCGGTGACTGGATAAGACGCAGGAGGGTGGCCGGAGGCTGGGAGAAGGGGCGTCCCGGGGTCTGTTCCATCCAAACACTGTTGAAGCAGGAGACAGATCCGGGACCGCCGAGGGCACTGCCTGCCTTACTTTCACTGAAAATTGTGAAGTAATTGCATTCCTTCATCTCAAAGCAGTAATCTAGGATTTCCTGGCTGTATGGTGGAGTGATTTCATAGTAATGAAGTCTGAATTATGTTCATAATTGATACAATTAGTAGTTTTATTTGTCATTGATTCAGATTCATAAATTCTGAATAAGAGATACAAATAACTAGTACACCTTAATGGTTGAAAAGACTACTTTGAAAAACCAAGTACTTACATAGATTTTTATGAAACATGACTGACACCATTTTTGCCTTTAAATAGGATTTGCTTAACATGAGTGGCTCAGTCATATATTCACTCGATATTTACCACTGTGTGATGTAATTTTAAGAGGAAATTTAATCAATTTGAATATATAGCTAGGTCTTTCTCTTAAAATTTCCAAATATATACAGTATATATTTTCTGCTTGGTGATTTTATGTGATTTTTCTGAGAAATATTATCTGTAGCTATCTATCTATCTTTCATCTATCTATATTAACTAGACAAATATTTCCGTTTTTTTGCTAGCTTTGCCTGGGTAGATATAACATTTATGGTGTTTATTAATAAGGAGGCAATAAAAATGTTTTAGGAAAATTGAAACAGCATATGAATATCCTCTTCCGTAATCTCTAAAAATCAGCTTAACCTATGTACATTTTTCTAAGGGATGTTTCATACATAAACCTTTAGTCAAAAATAGAGGTAACTAGTTAGGTCAGGAACATGGAATCATTGAGGTCCACCTGGTTTATGTTGTAGACTTTTGTGTAACTTTAAGGGAACATGTAACACTTTCATCACAATTGACACAACATGCATTTTAAAGCAATTATTTGCTTAAAGAAAATTTACAGGTAACAGCAGAGGAGGTGGGAAAGTTGGAACGAGCCTGGCCTTCAGTGATGTAATATTAGCATTTGAGAGCTGCTGTCAGTCTGGGCTCCTGGACCTGGGAATGGGTCAGTCAGGCTACAAATATGCGCTATTTCAAGGCGTTGGGGATACAGAAATAAAACATACGGTTTAACTAACTGAGAGGTATGGAAAGTGAACTGACTATACATAAGATGATTTCAGATACCAAAAAAGGTTACGAAGAAGACAAATAATAATAGAGAATGGCCCTCTACCCATGATGTTCTGGAAAGAACTCTTGGACTGAGTACATTCCAATAAGATCTGAATGATGAGAAGGGCAGCTATGTAAAGACTTGGAGGGCAGGGATTTCCAAGTAGGAGGAACAGCAAGTGCAAAAGCCCTGATCCAGGAAACAGCGCGATGTGTTCCAAAGGCCAGGGGGAAGGCCGGTGGCTGGAGAGGAGTGGCTCAGGGAGAGGGTGCAAGGACATGAGGCAAGGAAAGCAGCCACAGGAAGATCACAGGGGACCTGGTGGGGCATGGCACAGATGTCAGATTTGTATTTAATGGTAACTGGTAGCCACTGAAGTTTTAAAAAGGTAGTGAAATTATATGACTTACACTGTAGAAAGATCATTCGGTTGTTGTGTGGTGGATATACACTGGGGATATAGGCAGGAAGAGCAAGTAAGTGGAGCTACTGAAAATCCAGGGAGAAACAATGAGGGTTTGGAACACAAAAAGGTTAACGGAGGTAGTGAGAAGCTGCGTATTTGGAATATACTTAGAGGAAGAGCTGACAGGACATACTGATGGGTAGCAAATAGTGTATATGAGAAAATAATCAACTATTCGCCTCACTTTCCTCTGACAATATTGTTTTTGTTATAAATATAGAGGAGCAACTCTTCCTTCTCTCCTCATTTTTTTTTCCTTTCCAATTTGTCTCTAACTGATTCCATGGACGGTTTTTTGTTTTGTTTTGTTTGTTTTTTTTGTTTTTTTTAAACCTGTATATTTGGACGTCATAGAATAGAATTCAGAACAAACAAAAAACCCAGAACAAATAAAAATATTTTTCTACTATCAAGGCAAAGAAAATCATCTGTGCTCATCAACATGTTTTCTTCGTGAAAGCCTTTTTTGCCTCTCTTCTACAATGAATGAATTATGAAGCGCAAGGACAGAGCAGTTGCACACTTAGCATCTCCTGTGTATGTCTAATAACAAGAATGGAAATAGGATATTACGTTCCTTTTTCAAGTGAAAGCTAATTGTTGGCTGGAGGCTAAGTACAAGAGAAATAATAATGGCAATTACATTGTGAGTGCTTGCTCTGTGCCTGGCATGGTTCCTCATGCTTTATGTACGTTAACTAATTTAACTCCAAAACAATCCTATGATGTATTTTAAAGAAGAGAAACTGAGGCACTGAGGTGGACAAACTTACTCAAGGTCATAGAATTAATGCATGAAAGAGCTGGTATTCAGTTTTAGGCAGCCAACTCCAGAGGCTGTGCACTTTCTCAGCATGTTGATATTCCTTCTCATCTTGGTGCAGTTTTAGAAAGAATGGAAGAATGGCTACTATTTTTAGCATCCTCTCTCATGGTAAAGATAGAAGCAACATAGCCTTGATCTCTGAGGCAAGAGAAAGTAGCCCAAATGCTCATTGACCTCTAACGATGGATAATAGAGGCAACCATACATGCTCACCTTCCTAAGGTTTTAAAAATGAATTAATTATTCTCTAGCATGAAAATTCCCCAGCAAATATTTGAAAAACATAGGTTGGTATGGAAGGAAACACTGGTATACTTTTTGTATGTTATCACCTTGAAAATCCATAATTAAACTCATAAGTATTTTTAATCTGGTAGTATGAATGGGATTTCAAAAATGATGACCTTGCCCAGGTCATACAGACAATGTACTCCAGATTAAAATCCCCATGTAATTTTTAATACATTGGTAAATTATAAGAGCCAAAAGCACTTTTGCCCAGTTTCAGATATCATACTTAAATGATAATGTATTGAACTGATATAAAATAATATTTTAGTAATGCTTTAAATCCAATAGGACTTTGATATAAAAAATCCTATTAGAATAGTGTTATTCATTTGTTTTTTTATTTATATTCACTTGTGCTATAAGAAAACTTGAATGATTCTTTTAAAACAAAACCACGTAGCACAAAATAATATGAAAGTATGAAATCATTGTTTTGAAGAGAGAAAACTAAAGAAACAATACAAGTTCTACTTTCCTTTAAGATTCATTAATCAGGAGTTCTATTTTTTATTTCTATCTTTTCATCCACTTTAATGGGCATTTTTTCCTTCCACGCACTGATTTTGCTGTTTCATCCCATCATTTTGTTCTATGGCATTTTCTTTGATTGGGTGGCTTTTGTTTTGTGCACACTTATGTGTACGTGTTTTCATTGCAAAAGATAGAACCCTGCAGTAATAGTAAACCAATAAATTGATTTAATCCCACTTAAAATGGAATCTTTCAAATATATAGACAATCAATTTAACCCAAAAGAATGAGTGTTTTATAGCTGAAGAGGGAGAATAATTATTCAGTGGTGAAATGTGAAGGTGGACTAGAACTAGACAGGAGTAAGTCTACTTCAGACAGAAATCTGCAAGATGTGCTGGTTATTATCTGGTCTGACCACTTGGACTACTACATTCTTGATTTCACTAGGTCAACTGAATAAGTCCATCTGATCCAGACATCTACCCAAATCGGTATTTTACAAAGTAATATAAAAAAAACACACACCTGGCAATTAGAAATAGCCAAAGTAACACTATAGATTGAAAAACACATATAGTTTATATGTAATTTGTTTTTTTATTAATTCTAAATATGACCCCTCTGTTCCAAGTTTAAAATGCTTTAGCTTGTCCCAGTTTGGTCCTAATACACAGATTTCAAACTTTCTCTGCAACCACCCTGATGCATGTCCACTGATTCCTAAAGCATTTATAAGTAGCCTGGAATGTGATTGGAAGGTGATATCTGAAGGCATATCAATGATTTGACACCTGAGACTCTGAGAATCAATTTGGGGGTGATCTACTTGCAGGATAGCTGAGTGGAATTTTGGGACTTAGTGGTGATGGGTCCACCCATGTGACAGGCAGCCGGGTAAGACTGGTTGTCCCTGTGTTTTAGCGCGTGGGTCCAAGCTCAGGTCTGGTTGCAGAGCGCAGCCAGGAGCAGAGATTAAGCTAGCCAGATAAGGACAGAGACTGAGTTGGACTGACCTTTGGCATAGAGTAAACTGAACTCTGGCAGCTTTGGAACCCTGCGGATGCCGGGCCAGTGGCACAGAAATCCTGGACCCTGACCCTTCTTCTGGGCTTTGTGAAGGCAAGGCCGGACTTCTTCCACAGCGGGACTGAGCTGAGCCACCTGGCTGTGGATGAGACACCGGTCACCTGGGGACAGTCCTTTATTTCCACTCTGATTAATCTTACTACTGCACCTCACCCTCCCAAGCGTGGTCCCTGAAATGCTTTTCGTGCAACTCTGTTGAAGAACCCCATTTCTACCAGCAACATCATGACAATAATTTTACCAGAAACTGATTATTGGTGAAGTTATAGGCTAAATATGTTACCTATGTCATCTGATAATTATAAAATCTTGTGAGGTTGAAATTGTATTCCTTATTTACAGGTTAGGAAGCACAGTTTTGGAGAGAATAAATGACTTGTCAAAGGTCATTGAGTAGGAGGTAGAGTCAACATTTTAACTTAATCTGTAACCCCAAAACACTGATCTAACCTCCACACTTTCTGGGCTCCCTCCACTCAACATTGCTCATCCCTTGATTCAGCTACATTAAGTATGGGTATAAATAGTAAATTGATTCGGGGGCAGAAAACCTCGAAAAACTAAACTTTGTATGTCAGAAGTGTTCAGACAAATCATGAGTTAATTATATATTCTAAAATTATGCAAATAATCCTTTTAGTTGTGAATTAATCAATGTTAATCACTTGAAAAGCAGCTTTTAAGTTATTTTTTTTTTCTTAGAGATGTGTCAGAGTAGTTGAAATTCTCTTAGTAAGCTTCCTTTTTAAAAATCCCATTTTTTTCATGGCAGATGAAGACTACTTGAGTTATTTTGGTGTTGAACAACAGTCACAGTGGGTGATTAAATTAGAGACAGGTGTAAAACTCCTAAGAGTCACCAGGGCTCTGTTTTCTGATCTCGAGTTATGGATCAGCAGTAAATTGCTAACATTGGAATGTCTTTCTTTTGTTTAAGAGAAGATACTAACGTGACCTGCTATTTAGAAAGGAGAGTCAATAAAGGAATATAATGAATACTGGATGAGGAAGATATGGCTCATCTGTTTATTTGAATTCAAAAGCAACACATTTTCATCTGTGGGTATTTCAAGTGCATCTTAAGAAAAATGCAAATAGAGCAAATGAAATGGCAACCCTCTTTCCTTATCAGCAAACAGTAACCTAGTAACTCTTCATTCATTTTCAAAAGACCTTAACTGAGTGGTAATAAGTAAAGTTTCTAAAGGTCCTCGGGTAATGCAGCTCATTCCAATATATTATTGACCTTAATTATTTTGCAAAAATAATAGAACTGCAGAAATACTAGTATAACATGCATACACACCCTGACTGAGGATGGAATTTGCAACCTAGGTATCTAGGTATGTGCCCTGACTGGAAATCAAACTGCATCCTCTTGGTGTAAGGATGATGCTTCACACAGCCAGGGCTAAGATATATTTTCAGTCTGCATTTTGCTTAATGGATATGCTTTTTTCCCTCCTAAATAGGATATAGAAGCACCTGAAAGATTTGGTTTACAGGAAGAACATTTCTAGATGTCCTAAATTTAATTATGGTGGGTGTAGGGTGAGAGAAAGAGATATCAGTATTTTGCCAGTTAACAGACATGGGCCAACTAACTGTATAGACTGCTCACATTCCTTAATGTTGGAGCTTTGAATCAACTTCTATAAAACCACCCTGAATCCTGCATACCCATAAATGTTCAGGACTGTTGCCCACCACCAATCAAATCAGTAAATACTTTTTCTTTATGGACTAAGTGTTATCAGTGGGGTGCCCTCTGGGTCCCCACCCACTGCCGGTTGAAGTCCAATTCTTGCAAAGTTGCAAGGAAAGAAATTTCCTGAGACTCATGTGGGAGGACGAGTTATTTCTATTTCCATGGAATTAAACCCCTGGGTTTTGAATGTCCCATTTCCCTCTGTCCCACCATGGAAAAAGTCCAGTCTTGCTTTCACCAGGACTAGGATTAAAGCCACTTCATATCCCAGAACCTGGCCCTCTTCTGGCTAGTATATGGCTCAGTAAACCCTTTCTTTCAGAAAAGCTTTCCACAGTGAAAGCTTTTGTTTAACATGGCTATCACAAACTATTTTTAACATGAAAATTCCTAAAATTTATTGCTCTTAGGCATCTGATATGTTTTGGCATGTCTATAAGTGTTTCTATTTCCAAATACTGCATTCTTTCTTTTTGTAAAAAAATGTTTTTAAATGTAAATCTTTGTTTTTAATGGTTCTTACATTCTATAATTCTTAAATTTAGCAGCTTTGTATGGTTTGAAAAGCTGAATGTTAATAAGATATGGTTTGATTTCTCCACTGGGTACTTATGTATTAGATGTACATAGTGTATGATTTTTCCTGGATCAGAGTGAATTATGATGATGGACCTATAAATTAACTTTTATATCTAGAACATAACAAACATACAATATTTGGAATCCTTTTTTCCCCAGAGTGGTTAAAGAGGAAACATTTTTAGCTGTCAAACTTTAACTGCTGTAGGAATGACTGCAAATACATTTTCTTTTTAAATAAAATCTTACATGAGTCTTTAAAATAATTTATTAGTGTAGAATTTTCTTTTTAAATAAAACCTTACATGAGTCTTTAAAATAATTTATTAGTGTAGAATATTCTAGAATTTCTTATTCCTTGCAATCACAAGTGTTTAAAAAAAGTGCATTTAGGATCCAGTTTCATAAAGTTATACCAGGTAAAATAGAATTAAAGTTAGTTAACTAATAAAAATATTGAGATTTTGGAAACAAGTGACACAGCATGTATTTTCTAGTACTTTATAGTTTCAAATACTGATACAACCTTGAAATGTTGGCACTCTTTTGCATCTGTTAAAAACCTTTAGAGAGGAGAATTAAATTCCAGTAAATACTTGATATTATAAAATGAATCACAAAATGACATATTTTAAAACATCTAGATATGCTTTTAGTTCAAAAAGTATGTACATTACACAAGTCCATATTTGGATGATTAATAAATCTTTATTAATTAAAGTTTGATGACAAGTATATTTAGTAACCTAGGAAATAAAAATTCATTAATTCGAGGGAACATAGTAGAAAAATTCCAATGAATAGAGAGGTGGGTATTATATTTTCCCAAAGCTATACTGATTTTTGTTTATAATCCTAAAGCTTTACCAATCATTTTAACATTTTTTTTCAGATGGCTAAACAAAAAAGTACCCTAAAATAAAGAGGCAAGACATAGAATGTTTGAAATCTTACTTCACTTTTCATTTATCATAGTCATCTCACTTTCATTTATTATATATAGATTTTCTTGTTTTGTTGACAGTTTATTATGAAAGGAAATGGAATATGAGAAACTGAGAGGCTATGATTGTTAAAAGTCAGATAGCTTATTACTGCTTTAAAACTGCTTAAATATTTAACAATAGTTTTCTTTTAGCAATAAAATAGAAGCAAAAGAAACCTATAAAAGTATAAGTTGCAGTGAAAGTATTTATGGAGACTTTTCTGTTCCTCAGAGGTTGAAGTTTGTCAGTTTCACTACTATGTTCATTACCAAATCTACTGACTTATTCCTATGCCTGCACAAGACACCTAGATTCATTCTTTTCACCATCTAAGATGCAAAACTCAGCCTTGTCTTATGCTTCCACCAGGAACTAATCATACCAAGGAAGGCCACAATGTAAAGTACTAAGTAGCCTCAACCTTGCTTTTAGTTTCCGTAAATGTTTCTAAGGTGACCAACTCATGCTGATTTTCCTGGAACTACCCCAGTTTTAAAACTGAAAATCCCCACCCAGCCAGCGTGGCTCAGTGGTTGAACATTGACCTATGAACCAGGAGGTCATGGTGCGATTCCGGTAAGGGCACATGCTTGGGTTGTGGGCTTGATCCCCATTGTGGGGCATGCAGGAGGCATCCAATCAATGATTCTCTCTCACCATTGATGTTTTTATCTCCCTTTCCCTTCCTCTCTGAAATAAACAAAAAGTATACTAAAAAAAAGAATAAAATTTAAAATTGCATATCTGGGGGGCAAACCAGAATGATTGATCAACCTAGAATCCCATAGTCTCAGGGGTCCTCCAAATTCCAATACTCCCATCTTATAAATTTCTGTGGTGTTCAGGTATTCTGCCTTCTTCAGACACTCAAGAATTTGGGGGACATTTTCTTTTAAATCTCTTTCTGAGTGAAAAATAAACACACCCTTTCCCTAGTAAGTTTTGCTGCACAGATATTTATTGAAGGCATAGAACAAGCATGGCATTTGTTTGACATTTTTTTGACTTGTGCTCCTCCTGAGTGGCTGGGCAAGGATTTTCTCTGAACTCACTGTCTGGGTGAAAATACCTCCTAGTAGCTTATGTGTTGGGAACAACCATGCCCGGCCTATGGTGTTCTCCACTCCTGGCTGGTCAAAGAGTGGATCCTCTGCCAATAAAACCCACGGAGAATTCAAGGAGACTGGAGAATGTGCACTTGTTCTATCAAACTCATCAGTACATTTTAAAAGTGATGTAGATAACAGGCTGGATTCTTATGTCCTGGCCACACTTCTGTCATCACTTGACACAAAGCCCCAGCCCCTGTATTTGAAGAAACATAATCAGATGGATGTCTTATCGGCCTTTTGCTAAGTTAATGTGATGCTGTGCTTACCCAGCGTTTTTTTGTTTTGTTTGTTTGTTTTTTGTTTTGAAACTTCAACATTAAAGGGTATTTACTAGTATTGGTTCACATGATTGAAAAGTCCAGAGGATATACTGACATCAGGCATGGGTGGATCCAGGGTCACAATCACTGTCGTCAAGACTCAAGACTCTCCATCACTGGGCTCTGCTTTCCTCTTGCACGGGCTTCATTCTGACTGGCTTATTTGATATGGTTTGAGGTTTGTTTGTTTTTAATCCTAAAAACCTTAGTAAATAGAGTTTCTGAGCTTCTCCTCTTCCACAGTTCAGTAAAACTCCTAGGGTTGAGCATCACTGACCAAGCCACCTAGCATCTTTAGAGTTTAGAAAACTTATGGCCTCTGCCATATGGCCTGACCTTAATTTTAGAACAAAGGAAAGAGATCACCTCAGAAAAGAGGTTTATTCCAAGATGGATCTTTAGGCCCAAGAGAAAGTTTAGCATAAAGACAGAGACTGCGGTTTGAGCCCCTGACCATTCCCTGAACCCCCGGGCTCACAACTAGGTCAGACTTTCCAGTCTCCCTTGCAACTAAATGTACTTACGTGACTGAGATCCACAATATTTATTTAACTCAAAGAGCTATAGTGTTTTTTTATTATAAGAAATTTAAGTATCTCTGTATAAACAGTCTATCCTTTGGGTGTCTCTATAACTCATAGTTACAAAAGAGCTTCTTAAGATTTCTCAGAAATATTCTCAAACACTTCAGTAGTTTTCTTCTACAAAAACGATGCCAAAAAGAAAAAAAATGGGATTTTCAAACACATAATACCCTGTGTCTGCGATAATAAGACGGATACACTGGCAAAGGCAGGGCAATTTGAAAAAGTGGGTATTTCTCCCTATCTTTCCCTGCTTCTTCCAACTATTTTGGGAGTGTCTTTAAGAGCATGTTGGGAAAATTGATAGGGCATATGAAATGCAATAGTTGGACCAGGGAGAAAAAATTTTCACAGTAGTGTTACACTTAAAAGGTTCTGCAGGATGCATTAGATTTCAGTCTTTATTTCTGCCAAATTCTCCTATGTCTGTGCATAATTTTAATCCTAATAAAAAGGATAAACTAATCATGGGTTTCTTTCTAGATACAATTCTGGCAATTAATATTCATATTCACCTTAGAGATATTTTGCCCCCCACAGGCAGGCATTTGCTGACATTTCGACTGAGAGATTTGCAATTATAGACACTTGGTAACTAAATGAGTTGTGACAGCTAAAAGAAAAACTACTGTTTTAAAATTTTCTTTCACATGCCAACTCACTTCATTACTTAATTTACAGTGACACATTTAATGGCATTTTTTTTCATCACGATAAAAGTAACACAATCCAGAAATCCATGGTCTTTTGATATGTCATGTTTTTTTTTGACATAAAAAAAAATCTATTAACATTTTAATTCATACCACATTATCGGTCTCTAGCTCATTTTCTTTTATTTTTGGATGTTTACAATCTATAAGGTCTCCTGAAAATATTTAAGAACTTTCTGACCTTTCTAAAACAACATGTTTGATGGTTATTTATTTTGTAAGGAGATTGAGAAAAGTTTATTTACTAGACTTCCCCAGAAGTGAGAGAAAATGTGGACATTTGAAAAATCCTCTGGCTGCAAGGATGTCTCTAGGGGAAATGAATTGCAGGGCACAAGCTTGACTACAAATTCCAGCATTATGTGTAGCAAGAAGGGTTCCACATCAGCAGTGGGGCTTTCTGATGGTTATAAAACTGTACGAATTAAGAGGAGGAGACCTGCTACAACAGAGAGAGGCAGCAAAATGGGAGTTAACTAGAGGAAGGAGTTCACACACTTTGTAAGCAATTCTCCCTGCTACCACTTCTTGCAAATATTCACTGAAACCACAAATATCACCCTTGTGTTTGAGATAGAGTTTCTGTCGAGGTCAATAAGAGGCAGATCCAGTCAGTGTATTTGAAATCTGGAATAGATATACCTAGGGAGCTGAGAAAATAAAATGAAGTTGGGGCATATCCTTGTGCAAGTCGTGCCTCGCAAAATGCACTTGGCGTAGAGATCAGCTAAAACTGCCTTCTTAGATACTGATTTTAAGAAACCAAATATTCAAATATATTTGGCCTTCCCCCTTTCCTGCCTAAGAGATTCAGATGGAAAGACCTGACCTGGGAGGGAAATCTTAGCATGTTCACTTTAGCCTAATTTGAATTACGTATGGTAGAAAAGAAGACTCCCAGTAGGGACCTGGTAGCTAGATCACCTCTTTGTCCCATTGAAACAAAAATTGACCTGCCATGTATGTTCTGCTCTTTCTCAACTGCCTGTACATTGCCCATTCTCACTTCTGAAATCTAAGACCCCAATCCCCATTTGCTCCTTTGTCTAAAATGTCTTGTATACCTATTCTTGCCTCACTGTCTTTGGAATTTTCATGCTTATGTGAATTTTCCCGTCATATGTATTAAAATTTTATCTTCTCCTATTTATTTGATTATTTGCCCACCTAGAAGAACTTAGAAGGTGAGAAGAAAAGTTTTGTTTCTGTTTTTTTAAAGCCTCCACAGCCTCCAGACACTTGTTTTGGTCTAGTGAAACTGATGTCATGCTCTTTTCCTCCAAAAGTGTGAGAGAATCAATTTCTGTTGTCTTAAATAATGTGTTACTACAACCCCAGGAAACTATTAATCTGTCATCTATCAACTATGGTATATAATTATCTCATATTTTTACTAATCAAATTTCTAAAGGCAATTGACTATGTTTCAGAATTTTCCTTTTGAAAACTTCTTTGCCAGTTGGATAAAGAGCAAAAAAGTAGAATCTGACATGATTAAAATGTACCAAAATGTGATTCTGTTTCATTAGCAGTATAAGAATAGCCACCTCAAAATAAATAAAGTCAGGCTACTATTAGCATCTACTATAAAATTATATACTAGTACTACTATCCAGACCAATTTAATTTTCATCATGCATCAGAGATTCTTAGCTTACATAAAAAAATGTTTTATCTTTTTATAGTATATTCAAGATTATAATTTTAGACACAATTCTTTTTAAAACAACAGAAAATATGCATATCTTTCAATATATATTCTTTTAAAATAATCCTAAATAAATCAACTTCATAAACACCTTTTTAAAATATAACTGTAGTTTCTCTAAAACAGGATTTGGCAGAAAAATAATACAATGTTTATTTACAAATGTACAAAATAATTTACAAAGCAAGTATTTGTAAAGTTTACTTCACTTTTTGAAAGATTTTACACTCAAAATAATAATTGGTGAGCTAGGTTGATAGTAAGTATTGAAATATTTAAAGTAAAAAATGTAAATAAAATTGTGAAACTGAATTACAAAACACTAGAATATATGTTTAGCTTTTATCAAACTAAGTAGTCTAAGAAATTTGAATATAAATCTTTGCTTTTGAACAGATCATGTTTTAATATATTGAAGAATTAGTTGATATGGACTGCTGGGATATGAAAAGGAAATTCAATGCCATACTAGAGTATTTACTGCATCCACAAATACAGGAACTTTTAAATAAAGTACTAGAAAATAGAATTAATTGGTTTATTATAAGAATAATTATACATGAAAAAAATATTTTCCTAGGAGTTCAGATAATTTTATTCCAAATGAGAAATATATTAAGAAATAAACCATAGTTAAAAAACATAAATAGATAACCCGAGGAAAAAAACAGTTACATAATGAAAGAAATAATCACTAATTATTCTTTAAAGATATAAACTAAAACACATTTTTCTCTATATTTTTTTTCCAAGCAAGTTAGCTATGATTATTTTTTTTATTGTGAAAACTCAATGACAGCAAATGTGTCATGAGATAAAGCCCTCTCCTACTTATCAGAATATCATTTAAGACAACACATTTAGAAAATTTTTTGGCAATAGTTTTCAAGAATAATAAAATATTTACATTATTTGACCTTGTAATTCTATTTCTGGTAATCTCCCCTAAGAGACTAATTTGAAATGCAGATGCTTTTTGCTCAAAGATATTCATTACAGCATTATGAATTTTGGAAATAACTTTATGTGTTGCAAAACAGGGAGATAGTTGTGTTTGCATTGGGTGGAACTAGAAGAATAGCTCAGGTAAAGCTATGGGTATGAGCATAAGAGGAACAATATAATAGCAGAAAGTGAAACTGTAAAAGTAGTACGTAAATTATTTTAATTTGTCCATTAATGTTAACAAGTAATTCGAGTTTGAGAAGAGCTTCCTCTTGTTACCTAATAACTTTTTACATATTTGCCACATCAGAACATCTGTTTGCATAATGGCTTTTCCAGTGTTCTTGAAATAAAATGTCAATTGGCAGGTAACATTTAACACTTTAAAATGTCCTGAAACTTGGGATTTGTTAATTATTTCTCCAGTTTTCTGTCTTGTTACTATTTTCTTTTTGGAGCAGTTCATTTTCCTGAAGGCTATCTAATTAATGGTCAGGCATTGAGTACATGCTTAGCATTATAGTGACACAAAGTCTATTAATTCTGACAGTAATTCCCTAACATTTTTATGCCAGTGCATCAACTCATGAACTCTGACTGTGGTTAGAATGAATTTGCTCTAACCTTTTTTTATATGTCTGTGTCTCTCCAATCAAGAGTTGAAGTCCCAGAACTGAGGTGCCAATTGTCCTGGCTTTGGTTAGCTGTCCACCATGCCAGAAGAGAACAGGGCACAGATGGCTTTGGGGAAAAGCCCCCTAAATGAAATGGGGTTGGTGCTTCTAAAACAAGGGAGATGGCCGTTGAGTATTAAAGGCTACAAAACACAAAACATGTACCTGGGACTTCCCTTGATGAGAACTTCCTAACAGACAAACCCCCAAGTTAGCTTCAGGTATATTATTTTAATTTTTTGTTAACAGAGTTTAAAATTTTTGAAATTGCTAGCAAAATGAAATTATTTTTTTTACACATGTCTTTAAAAGTAAACCTTTCTTTTCCAAAGTAGAATTGTTTCCATCTGGAATCCTTTAGATGAAAGCAACGAGAACCCCTCACAGCTTGAAAGAACGGTTGTTATCCAATGGGTTCCGAGTCACTTTCTGAGAGTCTACAGCAGAAAACTTGAGGCTCTTGGAACAGACAAGTGAAGGAGACAGAGAGCCTGCAGGATTATGAGATATTAAATAAACATACAAACAGGACCTAATTTCAGGTCCAGGTAAATGCTAGCAGCCGTCAAAGGAGAAAAGGGGCAGACTAACTGGAATCCCGGGCGAGGGGAGGAGAGGGCATCGCTTTCCTTTAGAGAATTGCGAAGTGAGGCTTGAATGGCGAGGAGAAGGCAGCGGCACAAGGACCTGGAGAAAGAGATTTCCAAGCCAGAAGAACATACTGGTATCTTGGCAGGAGAACAAGCCAGGCATCTGAGCAGGCAGAACTGAGGCTCTCCTGACAGCAGCATTGATCAGAGGGATGAAAAGAGGAGTTCGGAGAGGTATTCAGGGCTGTGTCCTACAGGGCCTTGTAGGCATGGAAGACATTTGGATTTTATTCCAATTGTGAAATCATTGCGGGGTTTGAACCAGACAGTGACCTGGTTTGATCATTGGTTCATTAGTTTATGGGAGGTAAGAGGGCTCATGTGTTTTCACAAGTTAACCTCTCTCATTTCGTCAGCATGTGAAGTGCCAGGTCCTTGAGAGCCTTCAAAAGGAAGCAGCTAAAAGACAAAGCTTCTTGCAGTTTTTTTTTATTGCTTCTCAAAAACAGACTCTGCTGTATGATTATATTAATAGATTCCCTGCCTCCCAGGTATGAACAAGGCTAGTGCTCTTTCACAGGCCAGAATCTCTTTGAAGCTGGGACAGCACACGAGTAGATCCCCAGACCTAGTATAGTACCAGAATAGAACTCGATTACCGTGGGTTGAAGGAAGAAGAATCTATGGAGGGAATAGAGAATTTCATTGTTCTCTCCATAGGATGGTTGGTTCTTGATGGAATCTACTTGAATGCCCCAGTGGCCATACCCATTTCCTTTAAAGAGTGCTCTATAGCTCACTGCAGTCTCCTGACATTCAGGCCAAATTGCCATGTCTCCTTGAAAGATTTGAGCTTTCATTCCTTGAACTACAACTAGGTGAGTACCCAGTATTGCTTGCTTGCATTTACTTAGATTCCAATGCAGAAAAAAATTAATTAAAATGAACCTGAAGATTGGATTGAAAAGGGATATGGTTGTTTTTTTTTTTCATTTGCATTTGAAAATGCAAAGGACAGGATCCAGAGTTCTAAGGATAGGATGGTGATTGACAGTAACGAGTAACAATTCGGAAGGGAGAAACATATTGCTAGAGTCACAAAACCTCTAATGCCCCATTTCCCCTCTTTTAAACATTGGCCTTTTTCTGCATTACTTTTTTTTTTTTTGTCAGAAGAGTTGTAGCTGCCGTTCTTAGCTCAGTTTCTTTTGCATTTATGCTCACGAAGAAACAAGAGTGCCAAGCACAAAAGCTGTACATTTATGTGTTCAGATGAAAGGCTGAAATCCCAAACACAGAAAGCTATTGACAGCTCTGACAGATGCATCTCTGGCTCTAACAGTCAAAGATGGTTGCATGGAAACACTAACAGTCAAAAATAACTCCTTTTGTTACAATAAATAAATAAATAAATAATAATAATGAGGATGAGGTGAATTGAAAGGCTTTGGGCCCCAAGTGAGTATCACAAAAAATCATTCTAAAATTTGGACCTGACATTTGTCTATTCCTTTTCATTCTAAAAATTTCAAGATGAGCCTCAGAAAAATTTGCTTCGCAGGTTGCTAATTTGAGTTTAGAATAAAATACTGTGACTTTAGAATAAAAAAATGTGACATTTTCACAAAGGCTCTTTAAAACATTGAAGTCTAATTTCCCCTACTGTGGTTGATACCATGAGCCTTACCTGAACTCTATTGTCACCCTCCTAGATCATTGCTGAGGGTTCCAGCTCAGCTTTTCAGTTCTACTTTCTCAGCTTGACTTCCATCATTGTCATATACAGAGCATTCCTGCAAAATATATTTTTCCCAGTGATACTTTATGCCATGGTTTGATATAAATAGAAAATAGGATGGCTAAGTAGTTAAAGGCAATTTTGAAGATTCAGGAACTCAGAGTAATAGTTCTGTGAAGCCATTAAACCGGCTATTGAGGAAAGATATTCAAAAGTGGTTGTTTAATGAAAATTTTCATGTTCTAGTGAGATTTATTGGCAGCCTATATAGCAAGTCTTATTTCTCAAAAAGTTTGACTTGTCTGAAAAAAACAAACAAACAAACACACGGACATTGTCACAGTTTAAGAAGGATTGACATTCAGCAGAACTCATTTTCCCATGTCTATAAATAACTGTTTATTGAAATGCACCTCATCACAAAATGTTTCGTTTCTATCTACAAAACTCTGCCTGAAAAGGGCCCATCTCTCATTAATATTCATTGGAATTATTTAACTCACTAATTTTTTTCTGTTTTTTTTTTTTTTTTCCTATTCTCCAAGCAAACTTTGTACCTTAGGGGAACTAAGAGTCATTAATTTTTGACCCACCTTTGAGATTTAAGCTGCTTTGTGCACTTTTACCAAACTGATTCTCTGACTTGTTTTTCTGGCTTAGACCCAGCTTGCTTTATAAGAAGACAACAGTCTAATTGATGACATTTGGTGAATGAGTTGGTATTTCAGAAGGCAAATAAAATTTGAGGCCATATAATCACTTCCTAAGCCCTTATCCTTACAAAAGGGCATCAGATTTTTCATAGTTTTCTTGGCTGCTTTTAGAATCCAGCAACATGCTGTGATATAATTTTTGAATTAATAAAATATCTTTACTTTTTTTACTCAACTATATCAAATATTAAGTTTACTGAACCTAACCTTCTGAGGAGTGCCAGAGTAGCATGAATTATGGTAGTGAGACAGAATCATTTGACCAGGAGAATAGCACATTTTCTTGGCTTCGTAGCATATACCATACCATGGGAATCACACTCAAGCAAAAAGAGGCTTCTTGAAGCTCTGATGAGATCTTAAATTGTATTGATTTCCCTATTATGCTTTCAATTTTATCTCCCCTCTGAAAACAATCATCACTACAAACATGTGATGTACACTGGAAGGAATCAGAGTAATATCAAGAGAGATGGCTGGCTGTCACAACCTGACTGCATTTGCTACTATTCCAAATGGACAGGTGAAGCATCATTCCACCCCTAAGAGAATGGCTTACAGTGGGAACTGGGTTTGAACTCCAGACTTTGCCTTGGGCCAGTTGGGTGACCAACTACATTCCTCTGTCCCACAGGTTCCTGATTAGTAAAATAAGGGATACTTATACAGCCTATAGGATGTTATGTAGCTTAAATCATTAATACACATAACAGCACTCACAACAGTGCCTGGTGCACACTGATCATGTCTTCATACTTGCTATTTGTTATTGATCCTCTTGATAATTTGTTCATGGAAGGACATAGTAAATACATACTGTATGGAGAAGGGAGATTTGTCCCTTTAGAAAAGATAATTAGTAAGAAGGACATCAAGGATTCCTCCAAGCCCCTCCCTGACAGGCTGCGTGAGAAAAGGGATCCTTGAGGGAAGGTCAATCCTTAGGAAAGTGCAAAGGTGACAGGAGCACGAAGTAGAATTCGAGGATTTTGCGAAGGACAGACTACAATTTTCAGATGGTATTGAGGCCTTGTTCACGTGTAGTTTTCAAGGAAAAAGAAAAAAACAAATTAGTCCTTGTTCCTTTCCCAACTATGTACAATATTCTCGACTGGGGACAACTGTATATTACCTCTTTTTCTTGATTTGAAAGGGATAAGTCTCTCCCCATTATTACGTACTAGAGGCCTGGTGCACAAAATTCGTGCACGGGGGGGGGGGGTGTCTCCCTCAGCCCAGCCTGCACCCTCTCCAATCTGGGACCCCTCGAAGGATGTTGGGCAGTTGGACATCCCTCTCACAATCCAGGACTGCCGGCTCCCAACTGTTCGCCTGCCTACCTTCCTGATTGCCCCTAACCGCTTCTGCTTGCCAGCCTGATCACCCCCTAACCACTCCCCTGCCAGCCTGATTGATGCCTAATTGCTCTCCTGCCAGCCTGATTGCTCCTAACTGCCCTCCCCTGCAGGCCTGGTCACTCCTAACTTCTCTCCCCTGCAGGCCTGGTCACCCTTAACTGCCCTCCCCTGCAGGCCTGGGTCCCTCTCAACTGCCCTTACCTGCAGGCCCAGTTGCCCCCAACTTCCCTCCTCTGCCGGCCTGGAGGGAAGTTGGGGGCAACCGGGCCTGCAGGGAAGGGCAGTTGAGAGGGACCCCTAACTGCCCTCCTCTGCAGGCTTAATTGTCCCCAACTGCCCTCCCTTGCAGGCCTGATCCATCCTAACTGCCCTCCCCTACTGGCCTGATCACCCACAACTGCCCTCCCTTGCAGATCTGGTCCCTCCCAACTGCCCTCCCCTGCTGGCCATCTTGTGGCGGCCATCTTGTGTCCACATGGAGGCAATCATCATTGACCACATGGGGGCAGCCATCTTGTGTGTTGGAGTGATGGTCAATTTGCATATTAGTCTTTTATTAGATAGAATTAGATAGGATAGAGGCCTGATGCACTGGTGGGGGCCAGCTGGTTTGCCCTGAAGGGTGTCCAGGATCAGGGTGGGGGTTCCCTTGGGGCATCGGGCAGCCTGAGTGAGGGGCCTGTGGTGGTTTGCAGGCTGGCCATGCCCCCCAGCGACCCAAGCAGAGGCCCTGGTATCTTGGATTTATCTTCTACAATTGAAACTTTGTAGCCTTGAGTGGAGGCCTGGGCTGGCCAGGGCAGGCAGAAAGCTTGGCTTCCTCCATTGCTGGGGAAACCCAAGCCTCCTGATCTCTCTGTGCCACAGCCATCTTGGTTGGGTTAATTTGCATACTCGCTCCTAATTGGCTGGTGGGCGTGGCTTGTGGGTGTATCAGAGGTATGACCAATTTGCATATTACTCTTTTATTATATAGCATTGAGTATAGATTATTTCAATTTATCATTTAACTCTAGGTTCAGATTAGAATAAATATATATACATACATATGCAAAATATACATATACCAGATCAAAAGTATTGCTCATCACTCAGAGATGAATCAACTGACATGATTTTTTCTTTAGGGAGGAGGTGAGTGTGTTTCTAAGTGTATGTGGGATAACTGTGTGCTGGTAGGACAGGACATTATATATAGATAGAAAGTGTGTGTGTGTGTGTGTGTGTGTGTGTGTGTGTGTGAGTGTTTGCACTCATATGCAGAATTAAGAGGAAGCATATCTTGGTCAGCTTTGTACACCTTTTATCATCTTGTGAAAATAGCATCCTGCTCTTTGTGCTATATTGCTTCTTGCTCCTCTTCTGTTCCCCCTCAACCCCCCTTATTGTGGAAACTTCTGGAAAGGCTGCCAGTCATTGTACTGAGCCACTCAGGCCACAAGAGATTGGCTTGGGCCAAAGTGCCTCATTCTCCTGGTCACAGAGATTCATTGATGTGTTTGTGATTTAAGCCAGACCAATAAGGATCCATCCCTATAATTTTTATATATAGTCATTGGAAAAGGACAATTCTCTCTTTCATCTGGGGGTCATAATCTTGATTAATCAGAATGAACCTGGGGCTATCTATAGCCATGCCCATAACTTGCCCCTCTATACAGAAAATGTCTTTATAAAATAGGAGAGAATGAAGTCGATATATAGATAAGAACAGAGCTGGAAAATGGAGAAAGTACTGGTAGTATTGTTTGCATCCCTGAATTCAAAGACATGTAAAACTATCCATCTCTGTTTAAGATTCAGAATAGACAGAAGAGAATTGGGGTTTATGATAAATGGGGTTCTTTTTCAAATCCCTAAAGATTGGATAAAAACAATAACCCAACAAAGAGTAATGTCAAGAATAGTGGGCTGAGAATCAGGACAAGTGGCTTCTAGTTCAAGATCTCCAATAATAATTCATGTAAATGTGGACAAGTTAGCCTTTTCAATTCTTAGTTCTCTCCTCTATAACATGTTTTAACTAATTCTCAAATCTTTAAACTATACACATGCATGACCCAGGTACTTCTAAACTAATTACACTTTGAAATAAGTGCTCCACATTTAAATAGGTGCTTAATAATTGTTTTCTTATAATAACATTTTTCTTCCCTTTGCTTTAAGTTTTTAGTTAAAAGAAGTGTGATGTTGTTAGAGTAATCCAGTAGAATGTAAATGTAATCAGAGACTAAATCAAAAGTGTCTGTAATCCACAACATCTCCAAAGGAAAAACAAAATTATATATCCTAATTTGAACCAGCTGAAGTAACTGCTGATTTTTATAGTTTCAATGAAATAGTGAATTGTCGGAATTGATTGTCTCTGCAGATTATAATGCTGAGCACTCATGTACAGAAAGAAACAGCAGCCCCTGCACCAAATTTAGAGTTTCATGAAGTTTAGCATTGGAAATGCTCCTGTTTGTCCTTTCAGTGGGGTCTCAGCTCTCTCAATCCATCCTTCTGACTTCCTTCCCAATCTCATGCAAGTAAATTCATCATCAGGGCCAACTGGAATAAACTGCAGGGAACGCTGTGTTGGAGAGGGTTTCTAGACTGTATCCCAGCTCGTGGGAGAGGATGCTGTGATAAATAAGTGGTGTCTGCAAAGAACACAATCCTTGAAAAAGTGGGTATATGCCATTCAATTGTGAACTTGATTTTGTGTTCCAGATGTTTGCCTTTTATAGAAAAACTTCACATTCAATTTCTAAATGATAGGACTGAGCCTTTGATTTGTATATAACATCCTTCCCTACTGGGTGATACATTTGGAATGAGGGAACTTTCTACATTATTCTTGAAATCCAACCATCTATTCTACTTATTGACCATGCAAAGACAGCATAAATTTCTATCTTTGGTGCCTTTCACAACTCCAATTTGTTCCCAGCATGAAATACCACTTATATGGGTTTGTAATTCTATTCTAAACTTAGAGACGATGATTTCTATGTAGGATGTAAAGTTGACAAAACACATACCTTTTTCCTAATGCAGATCTTACATGCATTGGCTTTCAGGTAGTTAGGCTGGCACTTTTGGGGACGTGTAAGACAGAAAATAACTCCTATTAAACAAAAGGGTAAGGAGTGAGAAACGAGGAACAGATCTATTTTGTTAAATGTCATTTTTAGAGACACAGACCAAATGGTTCTGTTTTGAGGGAGATTAAGAATAAAAATAAGGTATCTAAAATGAAAGTGAGTATACCTCAGGAGGCTAAGGGAAAGCCGGTAATCTGCCAGTTGTGACAACATTTAATAGTATTCAAATTAATTATAATATTGAAAATGGAGAAACCTGACTTCAAATGAATAATGAATAACAAAACCAGATACGGCTCTGAGGTGAAATGTGATTTTCATGAGGATGGGAACATTTAACATTTATACAGCAGTTCATATTCTCAAAGCCGTATATCAATGACAACTGTAAAATACACCTTTAATTTGAATTGATGAAATACTCTGCAGGGTTACATTCAGGAGGTAGTACACTTCCCTCCCTAAATAAACCGAGAGCAAAAGAGAGAGAAGCTTTGGATAAACAAATGCTTTAAAAGTGCTTATACAAATGTAAGTCAAATGCTCTGATATCCAATCATTTGAAATGATTTAATTCTTGGAAGGTATATTTTTGTTATTCATTCACATGAATACTCAGGGTATGTCATAACTCATCATGTGCTTTGAGGTTGAGAGTAATCCATATTCTGAATGCCAAAGGATTGGTTTATAAATATAAACTATAATGCATAGTCAGTATTTTAAATAAAAGTGTTTAGATTACGTATTTTCTCCAAAACTGCCATCTCTGCTCTGCTTTCCCCATACCCTTGCCTTGCTTAAACTTTAGCTAAAACTTTTCTTCAAGTTTGCACATGCCCAGAGATTTCAGCTCAACTAGCTACTTCTCTGCTCCAATACTCAATCTATTAACATGGCTATGGAGAACTCAAAAGTACTCCTGTGGTGATTTCCTCCCTAGTGATAGTGTTTTAGTACAATGCCACTGCACCCCCAGTTCTACAGCCTTGCAGTTAAGTAGAGCATGGCCAACATCGCATCATGGGATAGAAGCAGCAGTGCTCCATGTCACTTCCAGGCCTGAGCCACACAGCCTTGCAAGCCTTTCCCCCTTTGGCTGGCTGCAGTGGCAATAACAAGAACAACGTTGCAAGTCACATATAGATGGGAGAACCACCGTTATCCTGAAGCTCTAAATGACCCTGTGGAGCCTGGCTGCCCACCAACCTGGAACACCCCCCTGGAGTGTAAACTTGAGAAGGATGTAAGCTCTATTTTGCTGGAGGTCTTTTTGTCTTTGCTTTTTAAAAGTTTATTATTACCCTAGCTAATATAAATCTAGATTTGCTGCTATAAACGTATGTTTTCCAAACCCACCTGGCCCCTCAGTGAAACTCTGCAATTCTTAAGAAGCTGCCACTCTCTCTGCCTCTGCAGCTTTTTTTGAAATCTTCAGAACTCTCGTCAAGATGTCATTCTAGCCTCCAATCCTGCCTTTCTCAGCAGATACCATTGACTCAGAGAGAAAATGATGCCATCAGGCATGAATTCCTTTAATTTTCCCCTTTTCCAACTCAAAAAGTATTCATATGTCCCAATCATTTCTAAAGTATATTTTTATTGATTTCAGAGAGGAAGGGAGAGGGAGAGAGAGATAGAAACACCAATGATAAGAGAGAATCATTGATTGGCTGCCTCCTGCACAAGATCGAGCCCACAACCCGGGCATGTGCCCTTGACTAGAATTGAACCCGGGACCCTTCAGTCCGCAGGCTGACACTATCCACTGAGCCAAACCAACTAGGGTTCAATCTTAATTCTTTTCACTTTATTAAGAATTTTATTTGTCTTTAAATGTACTCTCCACATAATTTTTAATTTCACTCTTTAATCTGCTTAAAGCTTTCTCTATAGTTCTTATTTCTCTCTCATTCCTGTATTTCTTCCCTTCTAGTATAAATATGATCAAGACTCTTTGATCTTTAAAAAATTCTCCTGCTTTACTCTGTGTCCCCTCTGATCCTCCATCCATTCTCCTTTGCTTTTCATGTAAGTTCCGTTGAAGTGTATTTTACTACTCTTTTCATTTTGTGATCTCTCATTTACCCCACATTCTATAACCTGGCTTGTATTTCTGAGGCTCCCTTGAATTGTCTTAAGGAAAGTGTGAGGATTACTTTGCTAAGTCCAGTATTTCTAAAAGGTGAATTTGATCATTTTATGTTCTTTGTTAAAACACTTCAATGTTACTTTCTATGGGACTTAAGTCCAAATACCTTATTCAGTCTCTGGCTGTTATTTAGTCTCCTGTTTTTTCTTCTATGGCTTCCTCCCAAATACCCTGAACTAGTTCAAATTAATTATGTTTAAATCTTTATAATTTTTTCTGAGTTGTTTTCTCCCCTTGGGAAGTATGCCCTCAATGGACTATTTATTTAAATAACTTCTTATGCTTTAAGACCCAGCTCCAGTATTTTCTTCCTCTTAAAACTTTTCTTGTTGCATTACATCTCCTTTTCTGTCACCCCGTGCATGTTGTTTACTCTGGCCCAGAACTTACCGCATTATAGTGTTTGGTATATGGTATTTACTCTCCTACCAGACTATGGAGGCAACATCTTCATTCATTTTGGTATCCCTAGAAAGTAGCCTGGTGGTGATAGCAGAGTAAGAAACTAATATATTTACTGAGCAATGGAATTAATGATTGTAAGTTATTTTCTTATTTTTAAGTAAGCTCACAAAGTTAGTGACTCTAGGTGGTATTCATTAAATGATATACGAGATACAGCAGATTACATGGTTGATAGTCTAAACATCAAAATGTTAGAACAAAATGAGGACATTAAAATGCCCATTTAAATTATTTTTTGAGAAGAAATTTGTATCTAAGAACTTATCAACAGGTATTTTTATAAGAAAAGTCTTCATGCTTTTGTAAGAAAAATTTAAAAACTATAAATGATAAATTGCTTTGGAATAGCAACTAGGACTACAACAGTTCATATCTGATAGACTTCAGAGCAGAAAGCAGTGATGTAAATTGTGGACTCCACAGGGGCCACCTACTGCAGGATTTGCAGATCCTTGTAAAGAGGACAGAGGGAGTGGACAGAAGCCAGCTCCTTAGAGAATGGAATCTCTAAAATGGAAGGGGCGTCATTGCCTTTGTTACTGAAGACTGGATTGACGTAGGCAGATTTCTAAGAGAATGTTTGACAATGCCAAATGTGTGTGAGCAAAGAAGCCTGATATTGGAGACTCAGGTATTCATGAGTCAGAGTTAAAGAGAGGAAAGTTTTTAATTGCACTGGAATGCCTTCTGTCATTTGAAACGAGCTGGATTACACAATTTCTAAATAATCAGATTGTAAGCCAAACCTATGGAAGGACTTTCACCTTTTGGTTAAAGAAATGAGCACTGGCCACTTAAAGTAATGAGGACAGAATGAGATTTTCCAGGACACAAGTAGAACACAAAACAATTGAAAATGAACTCGACAGCAGTGCTGAGATGAAATGAGATTAATGAACTAATAGTTCAATTGAGGCTTTTCTTGTGATTCTGAAGACTAAATTTATCAAGTAAACTTCAGAGGAATTTCTAGGTCATGTGATGAGATTTCCAGGTCAGATGAAAGCAAATACAATCAAATGGCCCTCGGGTTCACTTTCAATGTTTCTATTTTCTTCTAAATATCTTCATTCTAAAGTTTAAAAAGCCAATATTATTTTTTCTCTATCAATTTGCTTTTGCCAAGTTTTTCTTCACCTACAGGGCTAAAAGCAAAGCATTTTTCTTTTGTATATCTCTCCTGGTAGGTTACTTCAACCAAGGCAGTAGAACAGTAGCCTGCACTTAGCTCAAATATAAAATTTTCTTATATTTTTAATATTCTGTTCCCAACCTCTCCCCCTTTTCTCCAGTTCATTCCCATTAATTATTTATCTTTGTGTTCATTAAAATAAACCTGAAAACTTAAGCTCACACAAGAGTTGATGGTTATTATTATTTTAAGATCCAAGTAAAGAGCACTTTTGATAAATATGTTTTTATTGATTTTTTTTAATCTAGAGGGAGAGTAAGAGAGAGAGAGAAAGAGAGAGAGAGATAGAGAGAGAGAGACCCACTGTTTGCCTGACTGGGAATTGAACCCATATCTTTTTGGTGCACAGGACAATGCTTAACCAACTGAGCCACACAGACCAAGGCAGGAGCACTTTCTATCCCAATTAGATAATCCACATATTTACTTGCAATGTAATTGTATAATAGTATACAAAATGTTTTTTTTCAATTTCTTTATTTACCACCAATTTATGTATAAGTTAATCAGATGTAAGTTGTTTGTGTCTGTACATTGAGAAACAAAAGATCTTGAGAAGTAATCTTAAAATTTTATTTTCTCTCAGCTACCTCCAGTCCTTGAGAAACAGATACTCATAGTAGGTAGCTATTTACTCCGAAGTATGTCCTTTTCATGACTCTATCTTAAAATTGTTTTAAAAATTATTGTTTTATTTTATGATTTTCTAGTGAAAACCAAAAATCATCAAAACTTCTCTGCTTGCCTCCTGAACCTTTTATATTCTTAAATTCAATGTAGGTGAAGTATCTCGCTCATAGCCAAGTGCAGTAGACATTTGCCTGATCGTTAGTCTCTGGTAATAACTGATAGAGCAGCCAGCTTTTTAAAAATTGCTTTACGTTCCCTGGCCTGGTGGCCCAGTTGGTTGGGGCATTTTCCTGAGCACCAAATGGTGGCAGATTCAATTCCCCACTGGGGTGCCAGCAGAAGGCAACCAATCAATGTTTTTCTCTCACATTGATGTCTCTCTCCCTCTAAAATCAATAAAAAATACAATAAAATTGCTCTAAGGATGAATATTTTTGTCTACTTAACTTGAATATTTAGAACACCTGGTAAAACTCACAAGGAGTAATGATCAGTATAAACATGTCGGAGAGGGAGCTGGACTTAATAAAACATTTAATAGGAGAACAAACAATCAAGATTTACCATTGGCTTATACAGACTTAGTCAGTTAATAATGGCAGGAACAGTTGTTTTTGTATGCATATGTTATCGAGCAGAAAGAGTTCGTCCACCGAGCGCTAGCAGAGCCAAGCACTAGACAATGAGAATTGCACTGGAGAGATATGGGCTATTTTATTATGAATGGTAAGCTAATGCGCAATGCTGGAAGATCCTGATGGCTGGCGTGTAGGTTACAGATTATATAGGGCAAAATTGCAGGACACCATGGGTTAGGGGCTTCAGAGTCCTACTGCAAGCTGATTGGAGAGGTAGGGGTAATTCATTTCTTTAGATCTTGAGGATAGCTCTGAGGTCTTGTCCTACAACCCTTTGTCTGGTCTCTGAGGAGGTAGCCAGGGGGTGGTTTCACCTTAGATCTGAGGAGCTGAAACATAACTTAGGTCAAGATGCTATCTTTAGCCTGCCAGAGGTTCAGACCTTGTGATTATTAGTCAGGTCCGGGCTATTGTCTGCTGCCTCTGAGTTTGCTGATTATCTAGGGGAAAGGCTAGATCTCTTAGGAATATATATATATATATCAGGTGATTTCTAGAGCTAGGATTCAATGGTAAATTTAATCATAGTCATAAGGACCCACAGTTTCACATACAGTTATTCCTGTATGCAAAACCAATATAAGTCTACCAGTGCCAATCTTACAGAAATGGAACATATGAGAGTACATCATAGCTGGTATTGAGAAGAGAGAAGCATTACTTTCGGGTCATGTTGAAAGAGCGCAATGAACTGGAAAAGTCTCTTCAAAATGACGACCTCTTAAAAATAAAGACAAAAAAATGAAGAAAGGCAAATTTATTTTTTCCTAATGTTTTATTCTTTGAGTATGGAAGAGTGCGGTGTATATCCTTAAAAGAATGTCAATTGCTTGGTTTTGAAAAGCGTCACAGAATTACATTTGAAACTCAAAGGTATGTCTTATGAATTGAGTTTAAAAGAACTTGAAAGAGTTCTGATAACGTTCCAAGATGAGAAACATACCGATTTCTTAACATCTAATAAGATTTTCAACCCATCCAACAGATGTGTTTTAAAAAACTTATTTCCCTGCAAACATGTTTATTGGTTAGAATACTTTTTTACTCTTCTTTTTTTTTTTCTAGTATGTATAACATGAAATTAGTGATTGGGAATTTAAGAGTACCATCAAATACTGGGGATTTAGTTTTCTTGCTCTGTAGTCTTATTTCAACTTTGATTAAATAAGAGTTTGAGATTGTGTGTGTGTGTGTGTGTGTGTGTGTGTGTGTGTACGTTTTCCTCTCTGAGCTAATTCTATTTAGGCTCTGACCCATGTAAATTCATAATGAGTTACATAGAAATTATTAGCTCTTCAGTTAATTGCAGTGAAAGACTATGAAAGGTTCTGACAAATGGATATGGAAAGCACTATCTTTTCTTAAAATGGAAGCACTGTGGAGATGACTAGAGATGCCTTGGGGGCCAAGTGAGTAGAGTTCTGCTTTTAGGCTACATCATCCTCACCATAGAAAGTGGACACCAACCCATGTTTCCATGAGGGTGCTGGGAGGAGCTTGTGTCTTCTCAGCTCCTGGTGGGCCTTTCCCCTGTAAATGGTAGTGTCTGCAATAAAGTCTTTCCTCGTGGGCAAGGTGTCAGACTTATCGTCAAAAGCCTCCAAGCCCAGTGGTGAATGTAGGATCTTACATAAAATCATGAATGTAACTGGAATTACTTCCTCTTTTGTGAGTTGAGAATGTTTACTTAATTATGTTTTTACTAGAGGCCCGGTGCACGAAATTCGTGCATGGAGGGGGGTTGTCCCTCAGCCCAGCCTGTACTCTCTCCAATATGAGACCCCTCGAGGGATGTCCGACTGCCCATTTAGGCCCGATCCCGGTGGGCAGTTGGATCCCTAAATGGGCAGTCGGACATCCCTCTCACAATCCAGGACTGCTGGCTCCCAACTGCTTGCCTGCCTGCCTGCCTTCCTGATTGCCCCTAACCGCTTCTGCCTGCCAGCCTGATCACCCCCTAACCACTCTGCTGCCAGCCTGTTTGCCCCCAACTTCCCTCCTCTGCCGGCCTGGTCACCCCTAACTGCCCACTCCTGCAGGGTTGATCACCTCCAATTGCCCTCCCTTGCAGGCTTTGTCCCTCTCAACTGCCCTCCCTTGCAGGCCAGGTGCCTCCCAACTGCCCTCTCCTGCTGGCCATCTTGTGGTGGCCATCTTGTGTTCACATGGGGGCAGGATCTTTGACCACATGGGGGCAGGTATATTGTGTGTTGCAGTGATGATCAATCTGCATATTACTCTTTTATTAGATAGGATAGAGGCCTGGTACAGGGGTGGGGGCCAGCTGGTTTGCCCTGAAGGGCATCCCGGATCAGGTGGGGGTTCCCTTGGGGTGTGGGGCGGCCTGAGCGAGGGGCCTGTGGTGGTTTGCAGGCCGGCCATGCCCCCTGGCAACCCAAGGGGAGGCCCTGGTATCTGGAATTTATTTTCCTTCTACAATTGAAATTTTGTAGCCTGGAGCGAGCCAAGCCTGGGGCTCCCTCCGAGGCTGGAAGCTATTTGTGCTGGGGTTATAATTGAAACTTTGTTGCCTTAAGCGGGTGGGCCCAGCCAGGGTGTGTGGAAAGCTTTGCTTCCCCTGTTGCCGGGGGCAACCCTGGCCTGCTCTCTCAAGCTCCATTCTGCTGCCATTTCTGTTTGAATTTGTTTATCTTCTATAATTGAAACTTTGTAGCTTGAGTGGAGGCTTAGGCCTGGCAAGGGCAGGCAGAAAGCTTGGCTTCCTCTGTTACCTAGGAAACCTTGCTCTCTGTGGCTGTAGCCATCTTGGTTTGGGTTAATTTGCATACTCGCTCTGATTGGATGATGGGCGTGGCTTGTGGGCGTGACTTGTGGGTGTGTCGGAGGTATGGTCAATTTGCATATTTGTCTATTATTAGATAGGATTGGGCTGGTATATGAACACTCTCTAGTGTGCAAGGAATTGGGCAGCAAATACAGAACTGCTGACATGGATGGAGGAGGTCATTGTCTATGGAAATACCTTCCTTGTGCATCGCTTTTCAGAATCTCAAATATTAAAACAACACCCATGACTTTTCTTTATGATCTCTAAGATACCATACAAATTTAAGAGATTCTGACAACCAAAGGCAGAAAGTTAAGGCTAAAAGTTTAAACTACAATCATTTGTTAGGTTGAATATAAGACTAAAATAAAAGATAAGGATAGTCAGGCCTTGATTATTCACAAATTGCCTAGAATTTGTGATTATCAATGCCCTTTGATTCTCCTTCTCCTACCAACCACCAACCATTGAATATTTCTCTGCTCATTAACACTTGGCTAGGAGTAGAAAGACGAAATGCTAATCAGCCAATCTGGTTAATTCTTAGCAACTATGATCATTATTTTATTTTATTTTTCTTAAAGTTGAGGTAGATAAAAGCTGAAATCTTTTACTAAATACATTTCTAAACTTTGTGCCACCTTCCCTTTCTTTTATTGCATACATAAGTTCAGATACTTTGTTTTTAGTAAGATATTAAAGTGAACAAAAAATCGAGTAATTTATCTGTTCTCAAATGTTAATATAAGTTCATATTACATATTTCTTACTGACTAGTGTTTGGATAGTCTTAGTCTCCTACAAGGAAGCTTCAGGATTTAATAGTTGCAACTTTAAGTGTAGCCCTATATAAATAACTGCACTTGCTCAGTGGATTTAGACTAATAGGGAGTCAAGGTGGAGAAAATGACTTAAGACTACCCTCCCCTTTGCCTCTGCTAGACATTGCAGGACCCTCCCCACACCAAATAAGGGGGAGAGGAATGTTCTGAGCATTAAGGGCACTAAGAATAAATCTGAGTTATCATGGATAAGATTACTTTCAACTCTTTATTTCATGTTTTCAGATGTAGACCCCAAGAACTGTAATTATGTTAGGAAAACTGTGAGGAATTAAGCAATACTTTTTAGTCCCCTTTTCCTTCTTTCATTATTTATTTTTTTATTGCCTATCTCTGTTTGGGGCTGGGGAGCTGGTGTGTGTGTGTGTGTGTGTGTGTGTGTGTGTGTGTGTGTGTGTTTCCCAGTGCCAAAAAAAAAAAGTACTGAAGAGTCCTAGGGAGATGAGGCTATTTTTATTCGAAGCTGATACTTCTGCCTGAGCCACAAGTGCTGCTTGGAAAGGGCTCAGGTTGTTTCCAGGGGGAGAACTCTGCAGAGAAGAGACAAGTTCAAGAAGACAACAAAGGAGCAGCAGGAACAGCCAGGAAAACCAAGGGCCCTCACTCTTCACCCAGAACGCCCCCAGCAGAGTTCTCGAATCCGAAAGTATTCTGCAAAGTGCCACTAGACCAGGACTTTTGGCCTGCCTTTTCCTCTCTGGAACCACCATGACTGAGATCACTGCCGAAGGTACTGCTACCATTTTCCAATAGTATCAACTAGAATACAAAGTAGAAATTGACAATGTGCCGACTTAAAATGTTGTTTTCAGTTTATTGCTTTGATCAGGTGACGCCATACGGGATCAGAGAAGTGGATTTGGGAGCTGAGAGGCGGGCAGATCTGTGTGTTGGGGGACTGGGAAGAGGTTTCTCGGAAATTTTGCATGTGGAAACTTTTCTGCTGTGCCAAAGGCCCCACTAGTTACTAGTGTCACCCACACCTCTATAAATAGCCGTGGCCATGTAACATAGCTGCTATCTCACCTAGCAAAAATACAAGGCTTGCAAGCATGGAGACCACAATGAACTTAAAATGTTGTATTTCGTGTTTCAACTTAGAAAAATGAATTTGAGCATTTTGCCTACTGATATTTTAAAACAGAGATATTAATTTATTTTTTCCTTTCTAACTGGAGTATATAAATACACATACATACAGATTTGTATACAACTTAAGACATAAGTTCTCCCTCAAATTTTTTTTTTATATTTTACTAGAGACAAGGTTTGGAATTACAGAAAATCACTACAGATCCATGTGATTCCCAAAATAAAGCAATTTAAAACTGGCTGTATTCTGATTCTTTTTACGCACTCATGTTTCTTTTCCCCCTAACTGATGGATTCTATCTTTATATTAAAACAAATGTTTCATTTCAATACTTACTCTGAAAAGGCGCATGCTATAAGTAAAGCATATAATGTTTAATTATTTCACCATGGTAGTAATTGTTTTACATATGTATTACATGTAAAATGTATGTTTAGATGTAAATATACAAATTTTTTTTGTATCTTAAGATAAAAAGTCCCTTTAAAGCAACAAAGCATGTTGAACACAGACACAATCTGGTTCTAGTTGGTGTAAAAATTTGGGAGGTGGATCTAAAATTTGCTTCTGACAGCTGTAAGAAAATCAGACAGGTGGTGCTCTCAAAGCTTCCAAGTTGAATGCTGTGTTGGTTTGTTTTTAATCAGACAACTGAAAAATAGAACCTGAGGTTTTGGCTCTGCAGATAGACAGTTCGATGGACACACAGTGACTTCAGAGTTAGAGATTTTCTGTATTGCTAAGGAGGAATATCTTACTTGTACTTTCCATTGAGACATTTAGTCTGATACCCCAAATTAACAAAAACAATTGCTCAGGGCTTTATGTGTATTTACTTATTTAAACCTCACACAATTCAATTAAGTCAGCATTATTATCTCTATTTGGCAGAAATAGAAACGGTAGCTCAGATGTTGGGTGACTTGCTCAAGACCACAGTATTGCCAAGATTAGAAGCTAGTTCCCTGAAATCTAGTTTGGGTTTTCTCTTTTCTGTAAAAGGATATCAGGTTTACTCTTCACCCATTTTAGTTGAGAATTTGCTAACTATATATAAACAGCATTTTTTCCTATTCCTTAGATATTCTGAGTCATACAGCCTTTGGTTTGTCTTAAAGAGTGCTGTCTATAAAAACTTCTTGCCCTGCACAAGTTGCTAAGATACCTATGAATATATTTCTCTACCTCTGCATAGGACTGTCAGCTAAATCAAGAGGTCACTTGGCCAGAACATTTTTGGCTTGTCTGCAGATTATGCTCTGTAGACTTTTGCACTTAATTGATAAGACATTTTTCAGGAGAATTCTTCAATATGAAATGGAACTTTTCTATGTTCTCCCTGTGGGAGAGTTTAAAGTGTTCTTGGAAGACCTCCTGGAGTCACCCATTAAAAATCATTGAATTAAAAATAAATTAAAAATGCAAAAATGCCACCTACTTCCTGGGTGATGGTCATTTCCTACTCCCTGGCTTTAGCAGTTCATAGGACCTATGTCATCTGAACATCAATTATGTGCTCTTATCATTTTCTGGAATGATTTATTAGTCATATTTCTCAAATGATAATTAGACTGCCAAATCATAGCTTAACTTTTAAGGTTAGCACTTCAGTCATTCTCAGTGGTGATCTAAAGTTTCTTGCACACTGCTTCTAGACACTTTTCTTCTTGTCTGCATGAGTCTCACCTTTTGCATCTCATCTAGCCTTCTTTTAGAGGTGTGCTTTTCTACAGGGCCTTGGTACAACCTGGGATATTCTTTCCTCTCACCTGCTATATTTCTCTTGCACCATTTTTGGACACATTAATGAAATGTAAACACTGCATTAGTAGCCTATGACATCTACTGATTACTCTTCTGATCCGTTTATCACAGAGCAAGCAAACACATCGTAGCACTTAAGAAAGTCAGAGCTCAGTAGCCCCTTACTGAGTTCTAGTTCACTGTCCTCACCTCAAATTTTGAAAAACTGAGGTTTGTACAGTCATATGACTCTCCATGGTCATTAATAATTACAGGAGGTCTGAGGATACACTTCATGTCTCCTTTGGCGTAGCCCAGAGCTTATTCAACCGTAATGCAGGGCATGTCTCTAAACCTTACCCAGTTCTTCACGTAGATTTCCACTGCATGTTCCAAGCTGGATGACTTCATCGACAAACGAAAGGAAGTAATGCCAGGTATGGAATTGTCTTTCAGGAACAGAGCAATAGAGTGACCAGAACTAGGACCAAGTTGAACACCAAAGGACTTTAGGCAAACAACATCTTTTGATTCTGGCCTTGATAAATTAATAAAGATAATTACAATTACAATGATAATAACACTTCACATTTATTCAGAAGACATATGTCAAGCACAGTGTTAAGTTTGTTTTATGATTATTTAATCCTCAGGACAACCAAATGAGAGAGAGACTTAATTATTGCTATTTATAGAATAGGAACCTGAGGTTTAGAGAGGCTAGAAATTTGCCTGAATTCACACAGCTAGATATGATGTAGCTAGGATTCACAACCACATCTCTGATCCCAAAGTCATGTTGAATACTTCCTCTTGCTGTGTGATACTAATAGTTAGCCTGATATTAATTTGGAGGTTGATAGGGGCCCACACTAGGTCCCTGTTCTGGTTTGGCCAATGCTACTTTGGGTAGGTTAGAGCCGGCCACAGACTGGGTCAGACTCAAACAGCACTAAGTTTTAACACTATAAATAACCTTCTATCTTCTTTGCAGAGGCTCAGTTATTCCTAGACAAGTGCCAAAGTTAGTTTCCCTCCTGAGGTCCATATGAATTTTCAACTACCAATGTCAGCATCTATTTGATAGTATGTATGATTTTGCAAAATATATTTTGAGTAATTTGTTAATAAAATGACATTTAATTATTAATAGCTTTGTTAAAAAGATAGATTTCTGAAAAAAGTTGAAAAAATATGTAATGTTTTCAAATTGCCAGTTAACTAATATATAAACAAATTATTGTTTACAATAATATTTATATAATTATGTTCATTTGTTCTAAAGACCTCCAAAATAGAAAAAATAAAATATTTACATAATGGATTCCTGTTGAAATCCTATAGCCTATCTAATAAAAGAGTAATATGCAAATTGACCATCACTCTAACACACAAGATGGCTGCCCCCATGTGGTCAAAGACGGCTGCTCCCATGTGGACACAAGATGGCCACCACAAGATGGCCAGCAGGGTAGGGCAGTTGGGAGGGACCAGGCCTGCAAGGGAGGGCAGATGGAGGTGATCAAGCCTGCAGGGGAGGGCAGTTAGGGGTGACCAGGCTGGCAGAGGAGGGAAGTTGGGGGCAACTGGGCCTGCAGGGAAGGGCAGTTGCGGGGGAACCAGGCCTGCAGGGGAGAGCAGTTGGGTGGGACCAGGCTTGCAGGGGAGGGCAGTTAGGGGTGACCAGGCCTGCAGGGGAGGGCAGTTAGAGGCAAATAGGCTGGCAGGAGAGCAGTTAGGCATCAATCAGGCTGGCAGTGGTGTGGTTAGGGGGTGATCAGGCTGGCAGGCAGAAGCGGTTAGGGGCAATCAGGAAGGCAGGCTGGCTAGCAGTTGGGAGCCAGCAGTCCTAGATTGTGAGATGGATGTCCAACTGCCCATTTAGGCCTGATCCCGGTAGGATCAGGCCTAAACGGGCAGTTCGACATCCCTTGAGGGGTCCAGATTGGAGAGGGTGCAGGCTGGGCTGAGGGACACACCCCCCCCATGCACGAATATATATTTAACTTAGCATTACTAGAACACTTAGTTGAGAAAAATTCTTTTTTTTAAAGTTGTAAGTTATATCATTCTCTCAACTTCTAAACTATTACATAATTTCAGGATTCAGGAGAAGGGTTATTGTACTATGTATGCAATTCTTTTCTTCTTACTATTAGTTCAAGCATATTTCACTGCTTTAGCAAACCTATGAGAGGTTTTTTATTTTATACAATGCACTGCTTTGACAGAACCTGTAGCACATGAGGACCCATTGTTGCTCTCAAGGAAAAAGATCAATAATTCATAGCTAAACTACTTAACAACTATGTATAGAAGTTATATCATTTACAGCAACAGATAGTAAAATTAAAAGAAGGAAGAGATCCAACTTACATATCTGTATTTATCTGACCAAAACCAAGAGCAGCTACTCTGGCCTAAATAGAGATGACTTGTGGGTGGGAGGAGGAGAAAGAGAATAAAGCACTAGGTTCAAGTCTAATTACTTCTGGGTATGTTCTCCTTTCCACAAAAAGCAATAGACCACAGAATATCATTTTTAGATGCAGGAACACATTTTAAAGTCAAAATTAATAAGCCAGTGTATTTGGAGGAGAATCATGATGGTAAGAAGCACAGTTAAAGGAAAATATGTGTGTACAGGCCATTTAAATGCAAGGTTAGAATTCTTTTACTATTATGTACCACTAGAGGAAAATGCAAAGACCCTTGGATAAAAGTCTGGAAACCACAATAAGGCAAGCTGTTTGGCAAAATATAGGGCAAAACCTAACCAACCAGTAAAATGATAGTGAGGACTAACAAAATAAAAAACATAAAAAAGAAGAGAAAAAGAAAAGAACAACAATAAAAAATATAGCCTCCAATTTTCAAGAAACAGAGGGGCGCAGAATATGCTATAAACTGTACCATAACATGAAGTCAACACATTCCAGAGTATAGGAACCTCTACAGTACAAACAAACCAGTTCCTTCAAATAAGTTATTAGGAACAAAAAGAGATGCCAAAAATCTTATAGCTTAAAAGATATAAAAATAGAGCAACTCATCACAATGTGTATGATTATTGGATCATAATTCAAAGAACCTTAAAAAATTATAATGAAATAATTGGAAATTTGACACACTTTGGACATTAGATATTAGTAAATTATTATATTTTTAGTGGAACAAGCATATCATGGTTGTGCTTTAATACATATTTGAAGATCATATTTCAATATATACTGATGAGCTGATAAAATGTTTGAAATGTACTTCTATGTAATATGCTAGAGAGGAATGTAGGTAGGATTGTGGGTATAGAATTGGCCATGAGTTGATTATATTTTGACTGGTGATGGATACTTGGGGTTTAATTACAATATTCTGTCTACTTTTGTGAATATTCAAGCCTCTCCTTAATAAATAATTAGAAAGAAAAACAGAGGTAATGCTTTTAGTAAAGTAAATAAATTAATAGGAATACATTTTTGTAACACACACACACACACACACACACACACACACACACACACATTGGTAAGTGAATTCACTGACCACCAAATCCTATATAATAAAAGCCTAATATGCTAAGTGTCCAGTCGTCCGGTTGTCCATTCAACCAATCAAAGTGTAATATGCTAATGATATGCTAAGGCCACTCAACTGCTCGCTATGACATGCACTGATCACCAGGGGACAGATGCTCTGACTGATAGGTTAGCTTGCTGCTGGGGTCCGGCCGATCGGGACTGAGCGAGATGGGCTGGACATGCACTAGAGCCCTCCTGCGGTCCCTCCCTGGCTGGCCAACCTCCTGCGTCCCTTCCCAGCCATGATTGTGCACCGGTGGGGTCCCTCAGCCTGGCCTGCGTCCTCTCAAAATCCGGGACCCCTTAGGGGATGTCGGAGAGCTGGTTTCGGTCCAATCCTGCAGGCCAGGCTGAGGGCCCCCACTTGTGCACAAATACATGCACCGGGCCTCTAGTTTATTTATAAGTGCAAATTACTCTCTAAAGTGAACAGTCTGTTGTTATTGAAATGGAAAACAAATATACTAATATTAGAAGAGTCCAGAAATGTACATTATATTTGTAACAGCAGACAAGGAAATGCCGATTTTTAAATATAGTCATAATGTGGGAATCTGGAGGTTAGTTTTATATAATTTTTCCCAAATTATCAGTGACAGTAATTAGTAACAGATTATTTTGAGATGGTCCATGTGAAAACCTAAGAACTTAAAAACCTAAGGAGCCACTATGATGCAAATAAAATAATTCTAAGAAACACTATGGTCCGGAACATCTCTGTATTGACAAGGTATTAAGGGCCAAGGTCTTACATGAATATCTCTTTTAAATATCACAGAAACTCTGAAAAGCTAGAAGGCAGATATCACATAAACCTGATCAGTCTGACTAAAACTACTTGACCTTCTGTACTGTTCAAGTTGAATTTAGAAAAAGTGAAGAAAGCAGATTGTGAAAATCAGTGGATGATAGAGTTCATTGAAAACCAGAGAGAAAAAGTAATGCAGAGCTGAGAGAAGGCAGCATTAAGATAATTAAAGGCAGTGTGACAGAGTAGAAAGTGTGTGGGGTTTCAAGTCAGAAATCTGGGTTTAAGCATTAGCCTACTACTTAACCATATGTGGTCTGGGGAGGATGGGGGAGCCTCATTGGGGCCAGGCCGGAAACTAGTGGGTGAGTCTTGGTTAATCGTGTGTCACATGGCCAGAAAAGTTTTTCAACTTTTTATAAGATCTTGCCAGTTGGTAAAATTAAGTTTACATTGTTTTAATTGTGCAAAGCATCCGTGGTGCAAAATCTGCAGTGAAAGTGGACAGAAAATATATCAGTTCTAGCTGGGTTCCATTAAGAATCTTTTTGTTGTAGCTTTTTTTATTTGTAATAGTGACTCTTCACCCCCCCCCACCCCTCCTCCCCCACCTCCCCCACCGCACCGCACACAGTACCCAAGGAAAATGTTCTGTTTGCCACCTTAAGTGCTTTTTGCTTTTTCTTATTTATTTTTGGTCATCATTGTGACTATAATTTAAAAACCATGCTACTTTCACAATCCAAAATGAATTGAGCCTATTCAGTTATTCCAAGGGCATAGGAATACTTCGAGATTTAAAGCCTCCAATACTGTTTGCATTAATTTTTAATCAGTTAACAATATTTAATATGAGAGAAACATAAAATGGTGCAACTAAGCAAGTTTTAAATCGTCTACATTGACCTTTGGGTTGAATATATCAATTTGAAAAGAGAATGCATAGATGGCTAAGATTTTTCTGTTAAGCTTTTGGTTTTACAGTCATGGAGTTTAAAACAGTATTTTCTTTTCTTCCTTCAAATAAAAAAATAATATGTTTAGAAATACAATTTAAAACCTGTAAATGAGGTGAAAACCTTTATTTGGTAACTATGCATTAATATCTTACAGTTATCGCAAGTTTATAGAGTTTAGGTTTGTTCATCTTCAAGTTATAGGAAGATTTGTGAAAGTTAAGTTTTTTGCTATCCTCAATTCTGATTTCCTGTGGATAATCTGAGTGAAGTGCACAATTTCTGTTAGCAAATGTTTACTTGAGTGTCACATAAACATGTATTGCCCCAAGTGAGGGTTACTCAGAGATAGATGAACTTCCTAACACAAAAATATAGTATTTTTCCATCTTCAAAGGAAGTTAAAAAGAATATTGTTGGCATATGTGTAATGAGTAAAGTTCTCCTTCTCTGTGTACAAATCATGCTCTCTAAACATCAAACCTTCCACACCTCTTTGCTGAAGCAAGCAAAGGCACCCAGAATTTGTGATTTTGAGAGATCCTTTGGTGTGTAAATGAGCTGTTTCCTCATAAACCACAGAGCCCATCTCACAATGTACTGAAACATCACATTTAAATATATATGGCTTAAGTATTTTCTAATTTGGTAGCTATGACAGAGCTGGGGCATGTGGTCTTCACTTAAAAAACGTCAAAGACACAATGTTGTAACCTATAAGAACAAACTTCATTTCTATTCAGCAGCCTGCTTTTTATAAGGGGAATCTGGTTTTATTCAGAAGGCAGGAGGCTACAGCTCATTGCAATGGACTGGTCTTACCTTCGATACTCCTTTGCTGCATTGTTCTCTCTCCACCACGGGTTACTGAAATGTTGAGACGCATGAAAGAAAGAAAAAGCGCTTAATATTTAGAACTTAGTTTTAAAAAGGTCTTAGCACATTGGATGTGAGAAAATCAGCTCCCACTTATTTAAACTTTCAAAATACATTTTTAGCAAGGTTTCCCTGGAAAAAAATTTATTGTGACCTTTTAAAATAAAATCATCATGTGATTAAAAGAATTTCTGTGGTAGACATTTGATACAATGTCAAGGCAGAAATGGTAAATACCAAGTGTTGTGTATTTGACCTTCAGTGCTGGAGCTATTATTTTTGTCCCTGGTTATTCCTTGTGTACAATTGCCTGGGAGGAAAAGAGTATACTATAGAATCTTTCAGTTATCTTAGTATGGTAAAGAAAAACAAGTTTGTGAATATAAACCTGCAGAAGTATTAGATGCTGCGTTTAGAGAAAAGCAAATAAACAAAGTAAGTCCATTTGAAATATGACAAAATTTTAGATTCTATGGTATTAATTGCCAACGTAGACTTATAAAGCAGGAGGTCACGTCAGAGTTTCAGTTGTAATCAATATTTTAGCACCTATTATGTACTAGGCTGAATGCCAGACAATGGGGACATGAAGATGAATAACACAAGGTCTCTGACTCTAATATAGTAGATTGAAAAACAAGAAAAAAAAAAAGACCAGGAAAATTAAAACTGTACAGATTTAAAAACATATGACTACAGTTGGATTTATGAATGGTGGGTGTTTAATTTAGTTGAATAAAGTCATGCTATCGTTCATAAATTTTATAATTAGTGAACACATTGAAACTCACTGAAAATAGTTTTAGAATGATAAAGAATGCCCCATCATTGACTCTGTTAATCTGCATTGCACATGCCATTGTTGGGAAGGTAAATGACTGGACAAAGAATAAGGAGATTAGGAGTAGGGTGGATCAATGTAGAAATGAAGAAAAAAGAGATAGGTTGTAGGGGATAGGTCTGTGGGATGAAGTCCTCAAATGATCAAGGTACAGAGTTCCCTGGGTAAAAATCCTGGTTTAAATACTCTATTATTAAGGCTTCCTATTGCTATAATATCGAAAAGGTTGGCTGTCTTACAGTCCTCATTTATTTTGAATTGGTTGTTTATTGTGATCTCTAGGTTTTCCCCTCCCCCACCTATATAGTTTTCCCATTATTTGTATTTCCATTGCTGCTTTTTATTCCCAAATACTCTATTTTAAGCTTAAGTTGTATTTATGGAGCACCACTTCTAATGCATAAAGAAATGAGCCCGACTGGTATGGCTCAGTGGTTGAGTGTCAGTCTATGAACCAGGAGGTCACAGTTCCATTCCAGATCAGGGCATATGCTCTGGTTGTGGGCTGATTCCCTGTGTGGGGCATGCAGGAGGCAGCAATCAATGATTCTCTCTCATCATTGATATTTCTATCTCTCTTTTCCTCTCCCTCCTTCCCTGAAATCAATAAAAATATAAAAAATAAATGATGATATAATAGGCAGATAGGTACTCATTAAATAAGCTTCTTCACATTAATAATGAGAAATTGGTTTTTAAATAAAAACTAACTCTATGGTCAGTGTTGTTCTAAGTTCTTACTATGAGAATCAGCGTTACAGACTAGTGGTCTTATCAAGATGTCCTTGAAATGTGAAATATATACAAATGTAGTCCTCAGGAGAAATGAAATAATTGCATAAATAACTATATGATAAAAGGCTATTTCCTAAGAAGTTCCAAGTTTCCTAAAAGAAGTAACAATTAAAAGCTATAATAATAAAAGGGTAATATGCTAATTAGACCGGATGTTATTCCGGACATCCTTCCAGATGTCATTCCATACGTCCTTCCAGACTTCATTCTGGACATAGTCGGGGCCGGAGGGAAGCAGCCCCGGTCCCGGGTGCCTGCTGGTGGGGCTGGAGGAGGGAAGCCGATGCCGGCAGCCAGGGGAAGGAAGGCCTATTCTTGCACGAATTTTCATGCATCGGGCCTCTAGTTATGTATAAAAATTGTGAGATAGAATCCTTGGTTTCTCACCACTGAAGTCTAAAGTAGACATTTACACACTTGAAACAACTAAAGAATGGGCTGATATGTAACAAATAAATAAACTGTTATGAGATGTGATTATCAGAGAAATATAGGAAGGGGAAAATAGATGAACTTGGTTGATGAGTGATTCTCATAAAGAATTAAAACTTAAGTTAGAACTTGAGGGATATTTCTAAGTAAAAGGACAGCAACAAAAAGGAAATGCAAATAATTCAATTTCATCAACACCCCGAGATCCTGAAAGTTCTAGGTTAATTTATTTAACAAATAGTTATTTGATGTTTTCACTAAATTTATATCTTGGCCTCATGCTATATGTTGAGGAATCAAAGGTAGAGAAGACACATTTTATTGGCATTTGGGGCAGGAGAATTTGTCAGAAAGGTCTTTCTAGACATTGCAGGATAATTCACATGCAGTACACCTATCACCTCAATTTTGACTCCTCAATCCCACACATTTTCCTAAAGGGATGCTAACCTACATCCCAGTTAATGACCAACTATGCTCAACTATGAGAAACTTCTGGCTTAGTTATCTTCTAATCTTAAACAGAAGATTCTTTTTAAGTAAAAATAAGGGATTTCTATAAGTGGGAATGTCTTTTTAAAATCCTCCTGTCAGTTACCAACTAAGAGTCAGTATATTAATTATAGCCATCTAGTCCAGTGATTAGAGTTTTCTGGAATCGAATATAATCTTTACTGAAATGTAATTATGTCTGGCTGCTTTGATTTGCTATTTACAATTCTATAGTAGAAAGAAAAAAAAAGACAATAATTTTAAGGAAATTTGGGGCAAAGCGATTCACAAGTAAATGAAATGGACATGATTCCCCCTTGAGGAAAACCAGTGAAAGGTGATGGCTTATTTTTGTGTACTTGAGCTAATAAGTTGACACGACAGCATAATTTGAGGAGAGGCACAGGTGGAAGCAGCTCTGATGGGTAAACTGAAAGGCAGGACTTTGCAAAATTGCCTCACATCGTTTTATAGAAGCTAAGTAATAAACTGGAGTGTGGATTACATTTCTTTACTTGATACTCACCCTATATTGGGACATGTTGAACTCTACATGTCCATTTAGAGCATCTCCAATGTTTGTTTTCTTTTAATCCTTTGAGTCACTACCAAAATGACAAATGTGTTTGCTAATCATGTAGGGATTCACTTAAAATTAAGTTGTTAGATAACACCGACCTACCTAGAAGCCAAAATCCACAAGTGCTCTATTTACACATGAAAAATGAATTAGATAATCATGGCAATTTTTTATTTTCAAGAGACCAGCCATCTTATCAGTTCATTGTTAAAAGAAATGTATAATGGGTCATCACAGTTTTTAGTTTTATTAGTTTTGAGAGAGAGAGAGAAGGGGAGAGACAGAGAGAGAGAGAGAGAGAGAGAGAGAGAGAGAGAGAGAGAGAGAGAGAGAGAGAGAGAGAGACTTGTTATTCTACTTATTTGTGCATTCACTGGTTGAGTCTTGTATGTGCCCTGACTGGGAATTGAACCTACAACCTTGGTGTGTTAGGATGACGCTCTAACCAACTGAGCTACCCAGCCAGAGCAAGTCATCATAGTTTTTAAAATGTTTTTATTTTTTCTATAAGTTATTTTCATAAAATAAAGGCAATGAAAGTTGCATACATCACATACATCCTACCTAATATTAGACAAATATGCAAAGTGACCAACCTTCGCTATGCCCAAGCCACGCCCACCAGCCAATCAGGATAAGTATGCAAATTACCCCAACCAAGATGGCAGTTAATTTGCATATCAAGACAGTGTAGAAAGAAGCCAAGAGCTGCAGAAGGGAGCAAAGCTGCAGAGAAGCAAGCAAGCTGGGGGAGGAGAAGGGAGGAGCAGAGGCGGGGCCGGGGGAGAAGGAAGGAGAGCAGGCGGGCTGGTGGAGAAGGCGGGGCGGGGTAGAGTGCAGCAGGAAACCCTATTGCAGGATTCTTCCTGCAAGGGGAACGCTAGTTTATATATAATTTACTAAACATAACCCACACCCAAATCAAGAAACAAGATTTCCATCACCTTTGAAGCATATTTCCATCTGCCCACCCACCAACGGACTCTCACTTCAGTTTTGCTTCCTAATCAAGACTCCCCTTCTCTAAACCTTCCCCACAGGGAATAATTATTCTGACTTTTTAGATAACAATCTTCTTGCTTTGCATTATAGTTTTATGACTTCCACATCTACAAACCATATAGCTTAGTTCTTCCAAGTTTGTTCTCTCTCTCTCTCTCTGGAACCACAGAGTATGTATTATTTTATACCTTGATGCATTGATTCAATACTCTATAAGACTCACCTATTTCATTGTATGTAGCAGTAGTTTGATATTTTTCTTTCTGTACAGTATTTCATTGTAAGGATGTCAAAATTCATTTATCATTGCATTTTTTTTTAAATGGCGATGATCATCCCTCCTCTTTTAATTTAATATTCTATGGTTCTATTATCAATGTATATTTATTTTATGACACTATGCTCTGTGCTAAAAAGGTACATTCAGCATGGAGAACATACATCAATCAAATTGGATAGCATGGACAAACTATACATGGACAAAAGGTGACCTCAGTGATTACTGAAATACCCCAGCTTCTTTTTCAGAAGAAATCCACCTAGCCCCATGAGGTACATAAACTAGGTATTGTAGGGAACAGGAGGAGAATGAATAAGGACTACTTAGAGATAAAGAAGGAATCCCCAATATATAATGACCCTTATCTGAGACTGTATAGGCAGTAGCTCAAAAATTAACATTTAGACCAGGCATTAGAGATTCTCAATTACTACCCCATTTGGACGTTTTCCAAATGTGAGTGGACATTATATTTGATTATTATTCTTAAAAGATGCCCTGGCTGTGGGCCAGCGAATTGAAGCAACTTTCAATACATACGTAAGAACCCCACACAGTACTTTGTTCTGCTGAACAGGCCTAGACAACATTTTGCATAGAGAAGTGTTCACACAGTGTCTATTGATAAAGAGTAGAGAAAATATTTGTTTGGTTTGCATAATAATGGCCCCCAAAGATATCCATATATCAATCCCCAGAACCTGTAAATGTGATATTTTATAATGCAAAAGGGAATTTTCGGATGTGATTAAATTAAGGGCCTGGAGATAGAGAGATTATCCTGTATTATATGAGTGGATCTATTCTAATCAAAGAAGTCCTTAAAAGTGGAGAACCTTCCTCATTGTGGTTAGTGGAAGATGTGATATCACTTGATCAGCCACTACTGGCTTTAAAGATGGAGAAAAGGGCTGTCCGGTATTGCTCAGTGGTTGATCATCAGCTTATGAACCAGGAGGTCAAGGTTCCATTCCCAGTTGGGACATGCCCCAGGTTGCAGGCTCCATCCCCAGTAGGGGGCATGTAAGAGGCAGCCAATTAATTATTCCCTCTCATCACTGATGTTTCTAACTTTCCTTCTCCCTTCCTTTCTGAAATCAATAAAAAATATATATAGAGAGAGAAAAGGTCATGAGTTAAAGAATACAGTAGCCTGTGGAAGCTGGAAAGAGCAAGGAGACCAGTTCTCCCCTAGAGCTCCTTGAAACCCATACTGGATTTCTGAATCACAGAACTGTAAGATAGTAAATAAGTTTGTGATCTTGTAAGCCACTGAGTTTGTGGTAATTTGTCATAGCAGCATTAGAAAACTAATATACCAGGGCCTATCTGGTTACTATAAATCTCTCTTATGCACCAAGAGACAAATTTTCAGAAGACTCATATAAAATTGACATAGAAGAATTGCAAACTTATTTTCCACAAAATATTTTACATAAATCACTCTTTAAATAAAACGAATATGGCTTCCTTCTATATAAGAAAAATGAGGCGTCTCGGAGAAAAAATGGCGACGGAATAGAGTCGGGTTTGGAGTCTGTTCCTGGGGCGGAGAGTCGGAGCAGCAGAGGCTCGCAGAGGGAGTGTATGTGGGCAAGCCAAGGGACAGCTAAACTCCAGGAGAAGGCGGGGGAGTGCTGGGCAGTGTTCCTCTGACCGCGCAGCACCCACAGGGGCTGGGTCCCCTCCTGGAGCTGCAGGCTCGCCGGGCGCCTCGCCATCTTGCAAGGAAAGGAGGATTTTAGTGGAAACCTGACTTTCTGCGACAACTGCAAACACTGAACTGCTGGGAGCACCAGACCACCGGTCCCCTATCAGCGCAAACACTCGGATTCAAAGAAACTCTTCACTGCACCACGGAAAGGTCAGATTTTGTCTGAAATAAGCTGCGGTTTCTAATCCCCGCGGTGGGTGAGGGAAGCGCTGGGTGAGGGAAGCGCGGCAGCCGCAGGACCTGCAGGAGCCGGGAGGTCTGTGCCTAGAAAAATCAGCGGCAGTTGGAACTGCCGTGATCCGTGAATGAGGAGGGGGGTCTTCTGAGCTGCTAACAGAAGTGACCTCTTGAAAGCAACTCATTTTAATCTGACGAGGAGGGTCAGACTAAGAATTTTCAAAGGAGTGCAGGCTCCTTAGTCTGGGGCACAGACCCACGGTCCGCACACCTGGGCTCTTTCCGGCTCTGATTGCTAAGCCCAATACAGAGGTAAACCCAGGTGGAAACCCTGAAAGACTGCAGGGGGAAGGTGTTTTTTCGGAACCTGGGGCCAGAGCTGCGTGTGACCATCAGAGAGGCAGCTCTGAGGCGCACACCTCTACAAACCGGTAGTGAGTGCCATAGAAGGGGGAAAAAAAAAAAAGAAAAAAGAGCTAGAGAGGCCCGGAAGTCAATTCAGAAACACTGCCACCCAGGGGCTGAAACGCTAATTGTCTCTGGTGTAATCAAAAATAAATACGAGAAATTAAGACAGGGCTGGCTTAAAAAGCAGGACTGGCTTCCAACACTGAGGAGCCCTGGAATGAAGCTGAACTGAAATACCGCCCAGACTGGGAAAAAGGCGTACCAAACAGAATAATAGAGGAAGTGAATGACAGCCGCTACTGCACATTTTAGTCTTCCTATTTTTTAATTTTCAATTCTTTTTTCAATTTTTTAATTTTTTTATTCTCATATTTTTTTATTTTCATTTTTTGCATCTTTTACTTAAGAAACTAATATTTTTTTCTTTTTCCTCACTTGATTTTCACCTTTTTAATTATTACATTTTTATTTTCAATCAGCACTATTATTACTATTATTTTACTTTTTTTTCTTTTTACTGTCATTAGATTTTCCCTTTCTTTTATTTTTGGATTAGTGTCCTACATTCGATTTGCATCTTTCCCTTACAATCGCTTTACCCTATCTCAAAGCTAAAATTATGCCATCACTCTCCTCCTAACCTTTCCCCTTTTGGTCCCCAGGTTATCTTAACCCTTTCTGGCTTTAGATTTTCCCTACTTTTTCAGTTTACTCCCTGCTAAAACTTCACCCTACTTATATATCTAATTCCCAACCCCCTGCTCCAAATCCATACAAACCTCTCTCTACGCTACCTTTAAAAAAATTATTTTTCTCTCGGGCCTTTTGTTGTTGTTTGCTTGAATGTTGATTAGATTGAATTTTTATGCTTTTTTATGAGATTGTTTTGATTATTCTTTTTGTTGGTTTGGTTGGTTCTTTTGTTTGCTTTGTTTTTGTTTGTTTTTTACTTTTGTTTTCCCTTGCCTCACTTGATATTAGCTGCTATTGCAGTTTGTATTAATCTCCAGGCTCGTGTTGCTGGAATTTGCTGGGAATAGTGGTTGTTCTAGTGGAGTTTACTCCCCATATATATAGTTTGTTCCCCTTTTCTCTCTTAGTATCATTCTTGTCTCTCTTACTTTTTTTTTCTTTTCTTTTTCTTTTCTGTTTTTTCTTTTCTTTCTTTCTGCTCTTTTCCCAAGTTCAGATTCACACTCTTTGTTGTTGTTTTTTTTTCTTCGTTGTTGTTCTTTCTTTTTACTCTCCCTCTTCCACTCCTATTCCCTAATTTGTCTTTCTCTGGTGGTTACCTTTATTGGAGGTTATTAATATCGTGAATACAATTCTGTTCAGTGCCTTGTCTGTTGTGCCTGGTTGTGTTGTATTTTATACCTTTAAATCAACGCCAGAGAGAGAAATCTATATAACCAGACATCCGGAGAAGAGAGACCATGGGGAGACAAAGAAACAGCCCAAACAGGAAAGAGAAGCAGGCATCACCAGAAAAGGAAGTAAACGATTTAGAGGCAAACAACCTATCAGAGAAAGAATTCAGAGAAATGGTCATAAAGTGGCTGAAAAGGATGGAAGACAAATTCGACAATATGAGTAAGAACCAAGAAGAAATGAAGAAGAACCAAGAAGAAATGAAAAATGACATCGCTGCTGTAAAGAACTCAATAGAAAGCATCAAGAGTAGACTAGATGAAGCAGAGGACCGCATAAGTGAGCTAGAAGACAAGATGGAAAAAAATACCCAATTACAACAGCTTCTAGAAACAAAAATTAGAAAGATTGAGGAGAGCGTAAGGGAACTTCGGGACAATACAAAACAAAACAACATCAGGATAATAGGGGTGCCAGAAGGAAAGGAAACTGAGCAAGGAATAGAAAACCTGTTTGAAGAAATAATAACAGAAAACTTCCCTGATATAGGGAAGAAAAAACCCACACAAATCCAAGAAGCTCACAGAGTTCCAAGCAAAATGAACCCCAAAAGACCGACGCCAAGGCACATTATAGTTAAGTTGGCAAACACCAACGACAAAGTAAGAATCTTACAAGCGGCCAGAGAGATACAGACAGTTACATACAAAGGAACCCCCATCAGACTAGCAACTGATTTCTCAACAGAAACTCATCAGGCCAGAAGGGAATGGAATGAAATATACCAAGTCATGCAAAGGAAGGGTCTAAATCCAAGAATACTGTACCCAGCAAGGCTATCAATCAAAATTGAAGGTGAAATCAGGAGCTTCACAGACAAAAAAGGACTAAGGGAGTTTATCACCACCAAACCAGCAATGAAAGAAATGCTAAAGGGTCTGCTGTAAAAAAAAAAAAAAGAAAGAAAGAAATAGGAAGCAAAGAAGGTACACAGGGGTATAGAATAAAAATGGCGTCAAATAAGTACCTATCAATAATAACTTTAAATGTAAATGGATTGAATGCCCCAATCAAAAGACACAGGGTAACAGACTGGATAAGAAAACAAAACCCAGATATCTGCTGTCTACAGGAAACCCACCTCAAAAAAAAGGATGCATACAGACTGAGAGTAAAGGGATGGAAAAAGGTTTTCCAGGCAAATGGAAATGAAAAAAAAGCTGGGGTTGCAATACTTATATCTGACAAATTAGATCTCAAAGTGAAGGACATAACAAGAGATAATGAAGGCCACTTCATAATACTTAAGGGAGAAATCCAACAAGAAGAAATAACTCTGGTAAACATATATGCACCCAATACAGGAGCACCAAGATACATTAAAAAACTCCTGGAAGATATCAAAGGAGAGATTGACAGTAATACAATCATAGTAGGAGACTTCAATACCCCACTATCACCATTGGACAAATCCTCTAAACAAAAAATCAGCAAAGAAACATCAATCCTAAATGACTCACTAGAACAGATGGAATTAATCGACATCTTCAGAACATTTCACCCCAAAGCCACAGAATATACATTCTTCTCAAGTGCACATGGGTCATTTTCAAAGATAGACCATATGTTAGGACATAGGCAAAGTCTCTCCAAATTCAAGAAGATAGAAATCATATCAAGCATCTTCTCAGATCACAGTGGCATAAAACTGGAAATCAACTACAATAAAAACAACCCAAAGAAATCAAACACTTGGAGACTAAACAGCATGTTATTAAACCATGACTGGGTTACCAAAGACATCAAGGAAGAAATAAAAAACATCATGGCAACAAACGACAATGAAAACACAACAATCCAAAATCTATGGGACACAATGAAAGCAGTCCTGAGAGGGAAGTTCATAGCTCTACAAGCCTACTTCAAAAAACAAGAAACAATGGTAATAAATTACCTAACCCAACAACTCAAAGAGTTAGAGAGAGAGCAACAAGATAAGCCCAGTGTAAGCAGAAGGAAAGAAATAATAAAGATCAGAGCGGAGATAAACGACATAGAGACCAAAGAAACAATACAAAAGATCAACAAAACCAAGAGCTGGTTCTTTGAAAGGATAAACAAGATTGATGGACCTCTAGCCAGGCTCACCAAGAAGCAAAGAGAGAGGACCCAAATAAACAAAATCAGAAATGAAAGAGGTGAAATAACAACAGACCCCGACGAAATACAAAGGATTGTTACAAAATACTACGAACAACTCTATTCCAACAAACTGGACAACCTAGAGGAAATCGACATATTCCTAGAAAAATACAACCTTCCAAAACTCAATCAGGAAGATTCTAAACAGCTCAACATGCCAGTAACTATGGAAGAAATTGAAGCAGTCATCAAAAAGCTTCCGGCAAACAAAAGCCCGGGGCCAGATGGCTTCACAGGAGAGTTTTATCAAACTTTCAAGGAAGAACTAAAACCTATCCTCCTCAGACTATTCCAAAAAATTCAAGAGGAAGGAACACTTCCAGGCTCCTTCTATGAAGCCAGCATCACCCTAATACCAAAACCAGATAAAGACAACTCAATGAAAGAGAATTACAGGCCAATATCCCTCATGAACATTGATGCCAAAATCCTCAACAAAATTCTAGCAAATCGGCTCCAGCAGTACATCAGAAAGATCATACACCATGACCAAGTAGGATTTATTCCAGGAATGCAAGGATGGTACAATATCCGCAAATCAATAAACGTGATACATCACATAAACAAATTGAGAGATAAAAATCACATAGTCATATCAATAGATGCAGAAAAAGCATTTGACAAAATCCAACACCCTTTCTTGATAAAAACTCTCAACAAGGTGGGAATAGAAGGCTCATACCTCAACATAATAAAAGCTATTTATGATAAACCCACAGCAAACATCATACTCAATGGGCAAAAACTAAAACCATTTCCCCTAAGAACAGGAACAAGACAGGGATGCCCACTCTCACCACTCCTGTTTGACATAGTACTGGAAGTATTAGCTATCGCAATTAGGCAAGAAGAAGAAATAAGAGGCATCCAAATTGGAAAAGAAGAAGTGAAGCTGTCCTTATTTGCAGATGACATGATATTGTACATAAAAAACCCAAAAGATTCCATCAAAAAACTAATAGACTTAATAAATGAATTCGGCAATGTAGCGGGATACAAAATTAACGCCAAGAAATCTATGGCTTTTCTATACACCAATAATGAACTTACAGAAAGAGAGACTAAAAAAGCAATCCCATTTACCATCGCACCAAAAAAATTAAGATACCTAGGAATAAACTTAACTAAGGAGGTAAAAGACCTATACGCAGAAAACTACAGGACACTGAAAAAAGAGATAGAGGAAGAAGTAAACAGATGGAAGAACATACCATGTTCCTGGATTGGTAGAATCAACATCATTAAAATGTCCATACTACCCAAAGCAATCTACAGATTCAATGCACTCCCCATCAAAATACCAACAGCATATTTCACAGACCTAGAAAGAACTCTCCAAAAATTCATCTGGAATAAAAAAAGACCCCGAATAGCCTCAGCAATCCTCAGAAAGAAGAATAAAGTAGGTGGGATCTCAATACCTGATTTCAAGCTGTATTACAAAGCCACTGTTCTCAAAACAGCCTGGTACTGGCACAAGAACAGACATATTGATCAATGGAACAGAATAGAGAACCCAGATATCGATCCAAACCACTATGCTCAATTAATATTTGACAAAGGAGGCATGAACATACAATGGAGTCAAGACACTCTCTTCAATAAATGGTGTTGGGAAAACTGGACAGATACATGCAAAAAAATGAAACTAGATCACCAACTTACACCATACACAAAAATAAATTCAAAATGGATACAGGACTTAAACATAAGACGGGAAACCATAAAAATACTAGAGGAATCCACAGGCAACAAAATCTCAGACATATGCCACAAGAACTTCTTCACTGACACTGCCCCTAGGGCAATGGAAGCTAAAGAGAAAATTAACAAATGGGACTACATCAAAATAAAAAGCTTTTTTACAGCAAAAGAAACCATCAACAAAACAACAAGAAAGCCCACTGCATGGGAAAACATATTTGCAAATGCTATCACTGATAAAGGTTTAATCTCCAACATCTACAGGCAGCTTATGCAACTCAATAAGAGGAAGATAAATGATCCAATAAAAAAATGGGCAACAGACCTAAACAGAATATTTTCAAAAGAAGACAGAAGGAAGGCCAAGAGACACATGAAAACATGTTCAAAGTCACTTATTATCCGAGAGATGCAAATCAAAACAACAATGAGGTACCATCTCACACCTGTCAGAATGGCTATCATCAACAAATCAACAAACAACAAGTGTTGGCGAGGATGCGGAGAAAAAGGAACCCTCGTGCACTGCTGGTGGGAATGCAGACTGGTGCAGCCACTGTGGAGAACAGTATGGAGTTTCCTCAAAAAACTGAAAATGGATCTCCCATTTGACCCAGTAATCCCACTCCTGGGAATATATCCGAAGAAACTAGAAACACCAATCAGAAAGGATATATGCACCACTATGTTCATAGCAGCACAATTTACAATAGCTAAGATTTGGAAACAGCCTAGGTGCCCATCAGCAGATGACTGGATCGGAAAACTGTGGTACATCTACACAATGGAATACTATGCTGCCATAAAAAAGAAGGAATTCTCATCATTTGCAGCAACCTGGATGGAATTGGAGAACATTATGCTAAGTGAAATAAGCCAGTCAATGAAAGAAAAATACCACATGATCTCACTCATTTAGGGATAGTAAAGAACATTATAAAATGGTGAACAAAAAGATAGATACAGAGACAGTAAAGCATCAAACAGACTTTCAAAGTACAGGGGGAAAGTTTGGGAAAGGTGGGGGAGTTATGAAATCAAACGAAGGACTTGTATGCATGCATATAAGCATAAACAATGGACGCAAAACTCTGGGGGGGGAGGGCATGTGTGGGTGTGGGGTGGGGGGGGTAATAGTAAGATATGTACACATATAATACCTCAATAAAAAAAAAAAAAAGAAAAAAAAAGAAAAATGAGGCTAAAAAGGAGTTCCTTTTTCAAGGTCATAGAGCTTATTATTAGGACAATTAATAATGGATTAATGACAAGGTTGTTCTCTATGTAAAATTATATGCTGAATTTCCCTCCAATAAATGGAGTTTTCTAGTAACATGTCCCCCTGGTAACTAGAAAATTTAAAGAGACACTTCATTTTGGTTTGTATTTCCACCAAAAGATAATTGTAAATCTTAAGAAAGGAAGCTGTAGTTTGTGCAGTATTTAATCCTTCTTAATATCTCTACCAGTATGATTAATCTGTTTTCATACAAGTCTATGAGCATTTCTGAAACACAAATTGTGAATTGTTCTATAATCAATAACAGTTGCATATATACTTAGTTATCTACACATTATATCGAATACATATTGTCCACACTGTCTAGATGATTATAAAGTGAATGTCTTTATTTTAATTTTTTAAAATCTCCACCTGAAGATATTTTTCCATTGATTTTTAGAGACAGTGGAAGAGAAAGGGAAAGACAGAGATAAATATCAATGTGAGAGAAACACATCGATTGGTTGCTTCCTGCATGTGCCCCAACCAGGGTGAGGCTGGGGAGGAGCCTGCAACCGAGGTATGTGCCCTTGACCCGAATGGAACCTGAGACCCTTCAGTCCCCTGAGCTAAACCGGCTAGAGCAAAGTGTACACCCTTAAAAGGATTCTTTAAGCCAGGAAACCTGCCCTTTATTAAAATTGGTGTCCTTCACCCTCCTAGGTTTCTACACACCAGGAAGCTAAGGACATTTTCTGCTGGATAAGAGCCTATTAATAAAAAGTTGACACCACTGCAGTTTAAAAAAAAAAAATCAGGTCAGAGATTAATTTCATGAAAGCCACAGTCATGTCAACTAAACATGATCTGTTTGAGGTTTATTCATTTCAAGAGTTGCTAAAAATTAGAAACTAAAAGCAAAAGCAGAATCTTCCTCTAAGCATCCCTTGAAATGCTCTAGGACCTTTTCACTCAAAGTGTGGTCCATGTACTAGCTGCATCCTCATCATCTGGGAACTTGTTACAACTGCACATTCTCAGGCATCACCCCAAACCCACTGAATCAGAATCCGTCTTCTAACAAAATTCCCATGTGATTCATATGCACATCAAAGTGTGGGAGACATTGGTCTAAGTATGTATGAATCACTGATCCTTCTTCAAGCTCCCCACCATTCGAAGAACATTAGAATGTTACCATGAAACAATAGTTAGTCTGTGTTTTAGATAACTTTATATTGACCTTTGTAATATTAATTCAAAGATATCTGAAGTATAAATTTAGAAAAAATAAGACAACTTGCAAAATTGTTCTAGAATAAAATACCATTACTAGCTGTTGACCTTAAGCTACTATTATATTTAAAATACTTAAAAATAATTTAATTACATTTATCAAAGAATATCTCTAATAATATTACAACTTTTTGTGATACAGTTACCTAATAATATTTTTTTTGCTTTATAAGTATCTCATATGTTTTATGAACTCAATATTTATTAAGATAAAAAACTTTACATTCATATTTTATGTTATGTGCACTTTAAGTCAGTTATGTGCACTTTATTTATATAAATTTATACTGTACAAATGCTATACAAATATTATAGATTTATGGTTTCTCACCACGTAATTTTGCTCTGCTGTTGTATGCTTTCCTTTCTAAAAAAAAATCTCTCTTTAATATTCATCAACAAAGATATATGAGAGAGGACCAGGAGAAAGAAATTTTCATTATTTGTAGTTGACATATTTGAAAGAGTGTATATGAGCCTTTTTAAAGTGAAAGATTCACAATGCCGGGTTAAATATTTTCATGCAAATATACTCAATGTTTTCCTTAGAAAACTATGTGTCTAACAATACTTATGTCAAGCTGTCTTTACCTAAATCTTTCCAATCAAGATTTAACACAATTTCCACTTTTATTTTCAAACTTGAAATAGGACTCACCATTCTCTTTACCGCTTGTCTTCTAGAATGCTAATCTTAACTTGTTCTTGTCTTTTTACTTAACAGGTTGAAAGACCGATAGAAAAAAATGTTTTTCCATATGCTGTACATTATTTTTTCCAAACTTTTAATTATATTAATTTCTAACCTGAATATTTTAAATAATAGTGTATTTTGAGAAGTAGATGTGATATTTAAAACATTTATTAACTAGTAAAGTGAAGGCACTGACTGATAAGAAAGAAAGAAACAAAAAACCCACCCAAACAAATCAGAAGGAATATCAGCTTTGATTCTGTGCCTGTGATTACTGACTAAGTACCAGCTCTGTGTATTGAGAACGTTTGATGAAAAAACTATATATGGTCAGATAGTCAGAGATTTGAACTCCTGCCCTCCCCTGAAATCAAAGTGTGACTTTTTCACATTAACTTTCTGAAATGCGGTTTCCTTATCTATAATAGAAAGGTTATAATCACAGTTCATAGCATGTATGTCTGAAAGTGCCCCAAATTGCCTGACAAATACTAGGACAACATAAATATTAATTTATTTATTTTCTCTTATGTTGATCAAATAACATTATGGGAGCTCTGAAAAATCATACATTGCTGTGGGTGTCTGTATGAATCATGCATACATACAATCAATAATACATAAAATATTTATTTTTATTTACTCATATAGTAAAGTTTGCAATGCCCCCTGCCTTTCACAGAGTAAGTGGGGACAATTGTCCCCCCCCCCTCTTTATTTTGTGACTAGAGTGTAAGGTTTGTTCTACCCAGTCTGATTGATTCTCTTGGTTATTCTAAAATTACTGGTATTTGAATTTTTCAGATTTACAATTTACAGTAAAAGCTTATTACTCATTGAGTTTTTATTTTTCAATTTTTTCACATACTAATCTCATTTTTATATTTATTAAGAATTCTGAAATTCTTAAACAATTTAATTATTCCTTCCAGCTCAAAGAACTTGTACAAATAGCAAAGGTAAATAAGGTCTTTCCAGGGTTAATTCAGCTTAGTGAACACCTTGTATTATTTTTCTATTGCTAGGTAACAATATGACCACAAACTAAGTCACTTAAAATAACACATATTTATTACCTCAGTTTCTGTGTGTCTGGAGTCTGGGTATGACTTAGTTGGATCTTGTATTTTAGGGTCTTTCAAATATGCAATAAAGGTGTTAATCAGGATAAAGTCTCAAACAATGGTGAAATGGTCTTAAATTGTATTAACAGTCTTATATATCTAATGTATTATATCAATTACTTTATGCATTTTTCTAAAATATAACCTTATTCTTCTGTAATATATTCTGAGTTTTATCCAAGTATATATATAGCTTTAATATAATTATTAAAATCTGTATCTTGACAAATACAGATTTTGAATGAAGCTGGAATAGAAAGCAACTTACTATCTAGTTACTTTGTTATGAGAGTCACAGTGATGACATCTTACTGCTCAGATTAAATATTTATTTTGTAAGCTAATAAATCTTCATGTATATAGTCAACAATGATACCCAAGTCACATCCCTTATCCATGCAGTGAAAATATATGTCTGCGGGTAAGTGTGTGTGTAAATGTTAAAAATTAACAGACCAAATAAATATCCAACTATTTTTGTGAATATAAATGCATTATTTTCCCCAGCAAACCTGCTTCTTTTTCTCAATGTTCTGTCTTGGTAAATGGCACCATCTACTTACTTTTTGTAGCTAAAACTCTAATTATCAAATCATTGACCTTCCCCGCCAACTAATCATGATATCACCCATAGTATCATCAAACTAGAGGCCTGGCGCACAAAATTCGTACACGGGTACAGTCCCTAGGCCTGGTCTGCAATCAGGGCCCTCTTCCCTGGCTGCTGGCAGCCGGCCCCGCTTCCCCCCCTCCCCCACCTGCCATCCCACTCCCAGTTCCCCATTCGCCATTGGGCGATTGGAGCCTGCTGGCTGGGGAAAGGGACCAAGAGGTGGTCAGTGCAACTCATAGTGATTGGTCAAGCAGTCGTTCTGGTTGTTTTGTTGTTAGGGTCAATTTGCATAATACCCTTTTATTATATAGGATCATTGAAAACCTGCAGATACTATTTCCTGACTATTTCTTCATTTTATCCCTTTCTCCATTTTTCATGCCATTCCCAGTGTTCAGCTTGTTATCACAGAAACTTGGATTCCTACAGAATTCTTAAATTTAGTTTCTCATCTCCTGTGCCCTCCTATTTAAATAAACTTTAAAACATGCAAGTATGATCAAGCTCCTTCTGTGTAAAACTGAGCTCTGCTTTGCCATGTTATTTGTTATATTTTCCAACTTCTCATTTCAGCTGTCAAGGACATTATAGATGTGTTTTCAGCCTAGCTATCTCTTCCATTTTGCTGCAGGTGCCTTTGCCTGTGGTGCAAAGGAACATAGTCCCCTTTCATGCTCTAAGATTTTACACACACTGTCCTCTGCCTGGTTTAGGGGTCCTGCTCACACTGAGTTCTCACAGTGGCCGGTGCAGGACATCTTTACACGATTAGCGAACAATGCTGCGATTATGGTTTCCATGTCTGTCTTCCTCAAGAGTCTCTAAGCTCCTGGAGGTTAGAAACAGATCTTGTCTGATTTTATCTCCAGCACTTGACTGTCATGGTAAATGTTCAATATACATTTATGAAATGAATAAAAAAAGGACAAAATTCTGATAACCACTCAGTGGTGAATTTTGCTTTATCAATCTTCTGAGAACTCAGCAATTTATTTCAGATAGATGCAGTGTTACTTCTTTTGATAACAATATCAATTCTAGACTTGTTTTTCTAACAATATATAGGAGAATGTCTGTAGGAGTATGTACATTATTGCAGTTGATGCATTTGAGACAAGTAGTGCATTTGAGCCGATAACTTCAGTTCAACATAATGGTACTTTTAGAAATGCATGCTTTATGGTAGAGATTTCTGAAAATATCCAATGTTTTTAAAAAATGTTACAAAGTAAATATACAAGAGAATTTCCAGTTACCATCTCAGCAAAAGGTTCAGGATCTGTAGAAAATGGACAATAGTAATAGGAAAAGTATAAAGAATCTCAAATCTTTAAAAATTAGGGGGAGCAAAATCTAGGTCCATCATTTTCATTCTCGTAACATAGAACAATGCCTGGAACAAGGTAAATACTCAGTAAATATTTGATGAATGAGTAACTTCATAAATATTGGGAAAATAATTGAATATATGAGTGAGTAAATAGAGCTCATATTACAATGTTCAGCTGTGGGGTAAAATAAACCCAATATAATATCAAAGTAAGATAGCTTGATAAGTCATGGCAAACCTCAATATAGAAAGAAAGCAGTCATAAAGAGATAAATAAATCCTGAAAGGAATGAAAGTAACTCTAAACAAATTTTATTATACTGAAGTTCAAGTAAAAAAAAAAAAAAAAGATGTGGCATGGCTCAGTGGTTGAGCATCGACCTATAAACCAGGAGGTCATGGTTCCATTCCTGAGCAGGGCACATGCCTAGGTTAAGGGCTCAATCCCCAGTGTGGGCATGTAGGAAGCAGCCAATCAATGATTCTTTCTCATCATTGATGGTTCTATTTCTCCTTTCCTCTCTGAAATCAATAAAAATATATTAAAAAAATAAGATGTGGATTGAGTTTGATTGGAAGACAAAAGCAAGTGTTTACATTTGTCCTAATGGCATCTCAGATAAGACTAAATCAGGCTGCTCATTTCCAATTTCAATTGTGTGTCAGTGGTCTTAGTTTAGAATATGTTTACAATTCATGAAAAACCAAACTTGGCCAGAAACACAAGCATGCTTCTTTTTAATAATGCCTTTCTTATTTCTTTTGTGCTGAGTCTGTTCAAAAACCACCATAAAGAAAAAGAAAAAGTCAAAATGAATAGTATTATAATTATGATTGGATTTCAATAGACCCATGATCTATCCATTGTTATATATTATCCTTTGGAATAACAAAGATCTGAGATCTAAATATTTGAAATTTAAATAAGAACTGATGCTAAATTGAATAATACATCCTAAAGTCAAAATTTAAATTTCATAATGCTGTATAATTTTATAAATCTAAATTGCATATTTATTTTAAATATAGTCACTCTCCCTTGGCTAACGTAATAAAATGAAGTCATTGTTATGGGGTAATAAAGCAATGATTATATTTTGCCTCTGTTGCTCTATTGAGATTTTATCCTGGGCTGTGGCTGCTAGTCCATAGGGCATATGGAAAAGAGAGTCTTGTTTTGAAAACTGCTTTTCCAAAATTTACCTTTGTAAATGCAGGGAATAGTGAATTTATGGTAAGTATTGTGATTTGTATGGAGCTCAGTTTCTCTATGTTGTCAGCAGAGCCTTTATTCCTTCTCCTGTGTTTGGATAGAGATAGGGTAAATACCTCAGTAGGTATTTGCCTTATTCTTGATGCTCTAGTTCCAACTGATTGAATTGATAAGTCTACCACTGTGGGTTTTAGTCTTGGCAGGATTATTTTCCAGTACTTATCCCATAATCTCTTTAAACATCAGTTTTCTCTAAAGTGAAAATGGGATTAGCTGCCTACCCTGCCTCAAAAGGTCATTTGATATAATATATGTGAACTTCAGTTTCAGTTTTACAAACACTGAAATATTACACAAATGTGTGATTTTGTTTGTTGGTTAGCTTAGTGAAAAAACAAAAACGTTTGAATTAATTGTTTCCTACAAACGTAATGTTCTCCAGTCCATATAGATCAAGACTGGGATTGGCAAATATTGTGCCCTGCAGAACGATGCCTGGTCAAGGAGGCGAGACAGAATCGGGGGTGTTTTTTAGTTAAGGAGGACTGATCTCTGGTGTCGCTGTGATTGCTTAGAAGAGACACCTTCTACTGATGAGCACAGATCAGGCATTTGGAGTAGCTGGGGCTTTGGCCAAGACCACCCATGCTTTGATTCTCAGTTACACTTGACTCAGTGTTGAAGAAATATAGTTCCTGCCATGAAACATGAAACCTGCTTTCAAGTGACAATAAAAGCTGCGACTTCATTCTTAAATCCGGGTGGCTAGACATGCAGCCAGGATGAGCAAAAGGGTTGATGATGGCATATCACTATGGGTTGCTTTAACCAGTTTTAAGGTAAACCATTATGTTTTTCATAAGAGTTGATCAATTTAGTATTCAGTCTTTACAAATATTTAATGTTCATCATCTCAAATTTGATCATGCTATACTTCACATAATCCTTTTCAGCCAGTTTTATATACTAATTCAAATATTGTCAAATATGGTTGGCAGAGGGAGTGAGGAAAGGTTAAGAAATCAGGTTGATACAGCACTTTTTTTATTTAAAAATATTTTCACTTGTGTTCAGTTATTCAACTGGTAAGTACATTATGAATAATAAATTATTTTAGTCTTTAAAAATTTTATGAAGAGCCATAAATACATACAGTAGTATGCAATGGATACAAGTGTGCTGAACTATGAATCCTGCTCTCCAGAGTTGAAATTAGAAAGCAAAGAGGGACAATAAAGTTAGCCCTGTGCCCAGGAACACCTCCCAACTATACTTACAATTATCTGTAAATATGATGGTGGTTGTTTCCTTCCTTAGCTCTCTTCTTCCATCACCTATAACCAGAGTGATATATAGATATAGATATAGATATAGATATAGATATAGATATAGATATAGATATAGATATAGATATAGATATAGATATAGATGATATAGATATAGATATAGATATAGATATAGATATAGATATAGATATAGATATAGATATAGATATAGATATATAGATACAGATATATAGTTAATCCTAACCCAAAGATATTTTTCCATTGATTTTTAAAGAGAGTGGAAGGGAGTGGTAGAGACAGAGAAAGAGAAACATCGATGTGAGAGAGACAAAGTGACTGGTTGCTTCCCACAAGCGCCCCAACCAGGGCCAGGGATCCAGCCTGCAACTTGAGTTACGTGCCCTTGACTGGAGTTGAACCTGGGACCCTTCAGTCTGTAGATCAATGCTCTATCCACTGAGCCAAAACGGCTAGGGCTGGTTAATATTTTTAACATAGAGCTCTCAATTTTCTTTCCATCCCTCTATATCTCTACTGGAGTAAGACTTAGGACCCAGAAAAACTAAAATCATAACTCCTGCCATCCCAAACTTTGTCTCCATCTCTCTCCCATTTTCCCATAGCAAAGCCTGCTACCCCTTTCTGTAGCCCCTGCTGCCAGGATCTTTCAGCCATTCACCGCATTGTTGACTCACTTAGGTTTTGTCCATCCTTGTCTGATCCTAAATCCCTTCCCTTTGCATACTCAACCCAGGTGCCATTCCCGGAAGAACACACCAGCATTCCCACTTCCCTCCTTCAGGGGAGCTGAAGGCAATGGCTGAGACTCAGTGGTGTCCCACATGCAGACCCTCAGGGGGTGGAGGAGGAGGGAGAGCACTATTGCTTCACGTGCTAGCAAGGCTCCACATGCTGTGATAATCTGCTGATAAAGGGGAGGATGTAAAATGTGTCCTTGTGCCTGGCCAGTGTGGCCCAGTGGTTGAGCATCGATCTATGAACCAGGAGGTCACAGTTCGATTGCGGGCCCGATCCCTAGTAGGGGGTGTGCAGGAGGCAGCCTATCAATGATTCTCTCTCATCATTGATGTTTCTCTCTCTCTCTCCCTCTCTGAAAAAATAAAAATACATTTTTTAAAATGTGTCCTTGTAACAACTGCCCGAGACTACACAAAGCACGGAAGGTTCATTCCGTGCTTTGTGTAGCACAGCACACGTATTTGGAATAACTGCTTCATCAAAAGCACCAAAAAGCATTCGATATTCTGGTCAGCACACTAATTCTATAATATTTATTTAGGGTGAGTCATTGTGCTGGGCACCAGAAACATACAAATAAGGATGAGAAGCTTCAAAGAGCTTACATTCTAGTGGGAAATCCAGAGAGATAAAAAAGCAATTGTAATACACTATGGCAGGTCCAAGATAAATATGCAAAGAGGGTGATCTGGAAGTGTTCAAGAGGGACATTTAAAACACCCTGGTGGTTTATATTGAAGGATTCCTGAAAGAGCTGGCTGAGGCTTGAGCTGACTAGGACTTGCTCCTGTCCCTTGCAGAGATAATATACAAACACATAAAGTATGAGAATGTCTACAGTTTTATTTGTATAACAATTCAGCTGCATAATATTGAAAAAAGTTTTGATGGGCATACTGAGATCATAACGAACCTTCAAAACATTGTTTAATTAAAATGGAGAAATACATTTGTACTCCAAATAACCACCTTATGAAAAAAATTATTTTGGACCCAATTCCTGTTTAAAATAAAGAATAGCATTAAATTGCACAAGAGATGAACAAAAATAGCATTACTATGCTTTTTGTAATTGGTGGTGAATGCATTAAAAATACCATGAGTTTTTCATCTGAATGAAAATGCATGATTTCTCCACTAGGCATTCTGAACATTGGTTGGAGAAATACATTTCTGAATTGTTTACATCTCTTGGCTTTTTTATAATGGTGGTTATGAATGAGTTGAACACCAGTTGTGTACTTTGCCATGTAAAATGTCTTCAAAGAAATGAAGACAGTTATATACATGAAAAAGTGATGTAATCTCATCACTTCAGAATTCCATGTTCAGAGCAAAAAGAATTGAATGATGTAGCTGAAGTAATCCCTCCACCTTAGAGAGACATTTTAATAAGTAATATTTATATGGAAAAATATTTATCACTGTTAATAATAAACTGGGAAGGTTAGCAATAGAGGGAAAGGAGTTAGTTATGCCTGAAACTGTGCTAAATACGTCAATCCTCAAAATAACCCTATAAGATAGTTTTAATGATTTTTTCCCATTTTTTTTATTAAGGCATTATATGTGTACATATCTTACCATTACCCCCCACCCCACACCCATACAGTTTTAATGATTTTGATTTTATAGATGAACACTGAGGTGAAGTTGCTAATGAGGAACAAAGCCAGGAATCAATCCCAGAACTGTCCCATCTAAACCCATCTAGACCAATTGATTATGAAAGCATGGAAGGTTTTATATCACCATGCCATATGGCTCCCCTATACCTAATTAATATTTATAAAATGCTAGCTTATGTCTCAAATAAAGGTATATACTTATTAACAGCTGATCACTGTTTTGAAAGTGAAATGCATTTTAATAAACATTAAACATTATTTAATAAATAATATATATAAATTCCTGCTTTGTCGGTTACTCTCCTAGACTCAAAGAGCAGATTGGCAAACATTTTCTGTAAAGGACCAGAGAGAATAAATACTTTCGATGTAGTGGGGCACATGGTCTAGGCTGCAACTGCTCAACTCTGCTACTGTGGCAGGAAAACATAGACAGCAGACAAAAGGCAATACATAAATGAAAGGATCTGGTTATGTTTCAGTAAAACTGAATCCTTAAGAGGGAGTAAGGAGCTAGATGGACAGTGTGTTGAAGTTGTTTCAGAATTAGGCTGCAGACAACTCACACCCACAGAGGAGTAAGAGGACACAATGGGTCCCGGGTCTAACAGAGATTTGGGGTTTAGTGGATTATCTCATTTGAAGGGATGAGTGAGGAAAGCTGGGGTTGCCTAAGACTTGGTGGCAAACTTTATGCTGGTGGTTGTTGTCACTGCTACAGTTGAGTCTTGGTAGATAACAGAGCCTCAAAGGTGGAGGTGACAGTTAAAAGAGCTGTTGGTTTTGTGTCACCTGCATTCCCACACCCACGACTTTACTGGCAGGCAGATTGAGTCCCTTACTGGTGCTTACTGAGCACTATAGTTTTCCATGAAGAATATCACATGCTTTCTCATTCACTTGGTCTTGGTCTTTGTAGGAGGGTGGGGCAATCCTGATTTACATTTCCAGAGATGGATTGGCTTAAAAACAGATTAGGTGACACCCATGAAGTCTGTCAACCAGCCCTCCTCCAGCTCCCAGTGTACCTCCCTATCCCCCAATTTTTGCTATTAACCTGTGACATATTCTTAATGTCTTTAAAATAATCTGGCAAGACCTTTTCTGATTACTCTTTCCTTCAGAAGAACCAAAGCCACCTTTAAGAGAAGATAAAAAGAATACTTGACTACTTTTTAATTTCTCATTTAGGTTTGCAAATCTATTTATGGAAAGTTCAGTTAGAAGTTATTCAGTCTTTCATCAAGATCCATTGCAGGGTAAATTAGTTTTGTCGCATTCACTAATAGCTTGCTCTAGGTCACAGAATCTGAGGAGAATGTGAGTCTAGAAAGTACCATATGAAAAATAATAAAATACTCCTTAATAGGGGACACTAGAAGAATAATGAGTTTTTAAAAAAAACTTTTATTCAGAAGATCTATGAAAAGTACAAATAAACAATGGAATAAATTAATGTGATTTTGTTAAAATGTTCATAATTAAGACTTAGATTTCATAAATTACTCTCAGTTTCATGTGAAACAATTTGTAGGACACCAAGAAATGTTGCTGTGTTGCTATACCATACATTTCAGTGGTACTATGGAGTCCATGGATTCAAACATGGTCATTATTTTATAAATAAGCAATTGCAGTTGATACAGATAGTCTACCCTAAAGTTTCTATGTCACAGAGGCATATTCTTGGCTTGAACCATCTTCTAGACTTCGTTTTGTTTATTTATTTTTATTTCATCCATCAGGCCTTCTTGCTAGAGAATGAGATTTGATCATTTGGCAACTGAGAATTCTCTAGGTTTGATTAAAAAATTCAAATGCTTGATTATTTTAATACTAAAGATACATTATCTAAATATTAACATATTTGTTCAAATCTTGATATTTCACATTAGCTGTAAAATGATCCCTGCATTATAAGTACTGAGGATAGAAGATTTTGTTGCGTATGTTTTCTTAGGATCAATCAACAAATACTACAGCCAGGATTTCATTCTGTTTAATTACATTCATATTTTAGGCATTTCTTAATTTTTACAGAGAATTTTTGTGGTTCTGGGATAAGTGAAGGAAGCAGATTTCCTTTAGAGACAGGTTCTTATTGTAAACTAGCAGCCCGTTTGCACGAAGATTCGTGCAATAGACCTTCATTCACCTGGCTGCCTACACCAGTTTTCTGCTGGCACCAGGGACCCAGGCCTTGGCTGTGGCCACCGCCTTCTGCCTTCTTTCAGGGTCGGGGCTTGGCCCCGGGTGGCGGCCTTGGGCTTGGCTGCACCCCAGCCTCCCTGCTACGGATCTTAGGAGCCGACCCCCAGTGGTTGCCTGAGATCCATGCAGGCTCCCCGCTGGTGCCCAAGGCTGGTGCTCCTGGCCTTGGGCTCGGCTGCATCCCAGCGTCCCTGAAACAGTTTGCTGGTGGGCGTGGCTTGCGGGTGTAGCGAAGGTATGGTCAATTTGCATATTACTCTATTATTAGGTAGGATATTTAAATTTAGCAATCTTCATTTTTTTATGACATGCAATTAAATCATACAAAAGCTACAACCTGTAATAAAATTTTCTCTGAAAACAAAACATTCATAAATGTTGATTCCTTTGGCAAAAAAAATGTGGTCTTTACATTATAGTTTATAAATTAATAAAGCTACAAAATAGGATTATTTAAATGTTAAATTCCTGGTTAAAAGAATCTGATAATCCAATTTAGTGAAAGAATGAATAATTTGGACAAGTAGCTTTGTTAAATATCTGACCTAATTGCAGTTACTTTAAATGTTGGTATTCTATTATTTCATGAAAATAGGTTGTGACATGTGCCTCACTAACCTACTGTTTATGTGTTTGTGTGTTTATGTGCACATATGTACTTTAAAATACACACACACACACACACATATACATACATACACATATATATATATATATTAATATAAAATTTATACCTAGGATTTTGCTACAGGGCATATTCCTTTATAAGCATATTTATGGCTCGTGTGATAATTTTTAGTTACCCTGGAGCAGAGATGCCATGTAAGCCTAAAGCAATATAATTATGATCATTTTGGGGCCTAGGATAGTAACAATTACAATTTTCTTCTGAAAACTGCCTTCAAAATTTTTAATGATCTGATTCTTCTTATGATATGTGGAATCTTTTACAAGAGGCATAGTTAATCAGAACTTAGATATGGAAAAGAATCGATGGTATCTTTAAAGAACCTCCTCTAATATCGAACCAAAGAGTTTAACATACAAATTTGAATATTGAATGTATTTCCCTTTTGTTTCAAATGAAAAAGGAAAGTGATTTTTAAATGCAAGAAAAATGATTCCTAAAATGTTTCTCATTTATCTTCTAAGACAGGAATAGACATTGGGTGGCGAACATCTTACAGAGTGTAACCGTAGAGCTATGTTCCTCAAGGGTAGGCTGCTTAGTAGTCTCTAAAAACACATGCTTTAGGACAACCACAATTTTATAAAGCTTATTTTACAGAATCTGCTGTGGCTTGGTGATGCTAATGCAGTTGTAATGCTTGAATAAGCTTAATCAAATAAAGCTTATGAAAATGCTCACTCCATAGAAATAACTGTTCTGAGCAATCTAAATGTCAGAAATATGGGCCTGTCAATGGTAAAATCCTATTCATAGAAGCTCTTTGAAATGATAGGGGATTTCACTGTTCCCTGTAATACCAACCATCCCAACTCCTAGAGACGACCCTGCGCTGCCTCTGAGGGACTTGGCTCCTATCTCCCAGTCTGTAGCAGGAACATCAAAGTTGAGTTCACCTCCCAATAAATGTCAAGTAGTAAAAGGCTTTTTCTCTGGGCAATTACAGTTCTGATACAGAACATTTTTAAAAAGCAAAGATATAAACAAAAAAGATATGATGAGCGAACTTTTCTCATCTAGCCCCTTCATGAGGCAATTTTTACAGGGCAGAAGAGCAGTCATTTTATTGAGTATTCTGGAGATGAAAGTATATCCTCAGCACCTCAAGGAGTGAGGAATAAGTGGAAAATTAGGTCCTTTTATTAGTTGCCAATGAGTGGCATCTTTCTCACATAAAATTTAAGGCCATCCTTTAGGTCTATTTAGATAAACAATTCAGAGAATGAAAATGTTAGCAACTAAGCAATACACAGTACTTTGAAAACTCTCATAATGAGTAGACTACAGAAAACTGTTCTCTTCAACTCCTCATTTTATATCAAAGAGGAATAGAATACTCGCTGGCTCTATTGATGTGTGCTGCTTTCTCAGCTGTTTCTAAAACTCTCTGAGCTCCTTCGAAAGAAAGATTTGTGCAAAGTATTATTTGTGTTTACCTAATTGCTTGCATTTTTAAAATATGGGCATGGATTCCTTAATGTTCTTTTCAGAAATGCATAAAAGAGCTTCATGCTCATTTAAAAGTCCTTTAAAAGGCACAGGAAGCTACCCTTTCCCTTATAGGATAAATGATTTTTTAAAACCCCACAGGAAATCTTATCTCTCTCCCTACATTTCTGGCTGCATTTTCTTCATGCAATATGTGTATTCTCTTTCTGGGATATGTGAACTCAATTTAGAAAGATGAAGCTTTGTGCTATACTATTCTGATCTGTTTCAAACAAATAGCTTAATGAAGATTTAGGTTGGTTCAAGTTAAACAAAATATAACAATATCCTATTACAATGGTTTCCAATTCTGAATACATATTTTTTCCTTACTAAAATGCTTAAATATTTTACTTTATTAGATATAAAAAATTAATGGATCTGTTTCAATCCAGTGATGACAATAGCATTAATTCTGGAGTAACTATATAAAGTGTCAATTCATATCACTAATAATTAAAGATGCACAAAAATAGAATATTTCATTGTAATTTTATTTCAAAAGCCCCTGGAGTATTCAATAAAATTAGTCCTATGTCACTTCTTTACAGTTAGGCACTCTCAAAACTTCCTTGTTCATGTCCATGTACATATGAAAAATATTAAATATTTGAATTACCACAGCTTTCCCAACAAATGAGTGGAAATTTCCTTATAAAAAGAAAATGCAGAGCTAGTTTTCTGTACACTGAAACATATTTAAAAACTAGGTTGATTCGTACAACATTTGCCCAAAAAGTTACCCAGAGAGCAAATTAAAATAAAAAAATTAGGTCTTAGTTCCTGCATTTTCTTAAATTTCCTGGAAGTAGCCGATGGCAATGTGACAAACCCATCATTTTACGAGTAGAATTTTAATCAGATGCTTTACATGAGGTTCTTATTATTGCTGAATACATTTACATGAAAAAATATGAATATGTTGTATGTGTTTTTTGGGGGTGGACTGTCATGCTTTCTTAATGAAAATAAAGTAGAAACTATATTGATACCACAATAGTAGGATTATGACTCCATGTGGGGTAAAGTAGCAGGAGATGATTAATTCTTAAGGAAGAAAGTGAAAAAACCCATTAGAATCAACAAATCATGGAAATCTAATGATATTGAAGTAATCAGTTTAGTATTTTTTCCCCAAAAGAAATAACATGTCATTACTCAAGTCTTTTCTATTTCAGTGGGTTTGTGAATCAGTCAGTGTCAATGGGGAAATTTAGTAGGAGGACCACTGGGGCTAGGTGAAGGATTTCATGTATGCATATTTGGTCCAGAACAAAAATGTATCAACCCATACAAAAATACTAGAAAACTAATTTTCAAAGATACTAAAAATAGTTCATGAATCTTATGTCTGTCCTATATGTATTATATTTGCTAGAAAGCAGAATCTAACTTCTATTTGCCTGAATCTTCATCTTCATAGACATTGATTTTCTGTAGATTCCATCTCCAAACTTCAATGTCATAAAAATCAGACAGACCCTAAAGTGGCTTATTTTCTTGCATGAGTCTTCCTGGGTTCATGCAGTGAGACTGGATTATTTTCTTTAAAAAAAAATTGAATCTGTCAAAATCATTGTCACAAAAGAGTCATCTAATGGGTCTTGTTGATAAATGTCCATCCCTAAACTATATGTATTGAAAAGGGACCATGGTCATGGTTTACATTATTTTTTTTTAACATGAAAGATATAACTCTATTAACATAGTTGTGGTTTTTAGCTCAATACAATAATATTATTTTGAACCCTTTTAAAATAATCCAATATAAATATGCATTCTATGAATTGAACTATGTCCTCCCAATTTCATATGTTAAAACCCTAATTCCAATTGTGATAGTACTTGTGAAATAGGGACTTTGGGAGATAATTAAGTCTAAATGATGTCATGAAGGTAAACTGAGATGGCAGGAAGCTTGCTAGCTCTCTCTCTCTCTGCCATGTGTGGACACAATGAGAAGGTAACCATCTGCAAGTCAGAGAGAGTCCTTACCAGAATCCAGCATGCTGGCACTCTGATGTGAGACTTCCAGCCTCCAGAATTATGAAGAAATAAATTTCTGTCATTGGAGACCCCTAGTCTATGGTATATTGTTTATGGCAGGTCCAGCTGACTAAGACAATGCACCATCACACATTTGTAAGTTTATTGTCAGCACTCTTATCCATCTATACATTGACTCAGCCTAATCTGGTTGTAGAAACCTCTCCCAGTCAGAGATTTTTTTAAACCTTTAGAGATTAAACAACCTAAATAACATCTGAGATGCTAGTTTTAATTGTTTCATTAGAAATAAATGTCTCAGCTAAATTATTGACATTATTTAGCAAATACCTGCTTTTTTTCAGTCAAGAGATTGCATATCCTTTTCTCTACCCTACTCTGTTGTGGCCTTATTTTGACCAGTTAAACTTCCCACTACTTATGAGATGTACTTGAACAGATATGCTTTTACATCAGTAACATAGCTCTCATCTCAACATTTTCTCATGTCAGAAAAATATATTTTGTTTTATATTTCATTTTTCTCTCTGGTTAAATGTTACTAGGTACATCCTTCTATATGCAGAAATATTGAGGTCATTCAACACAACACTTTTTTTTTAGCTGATTTCTTTTAACAAAACTTAGAAATTTTTCACATTATAATAAGTGTTTCTTTGGCTTCAGTGTGTAAAATAAGTGTTTATTTTGCTAAGTGCTATCAAAGAATAGATGACTTGCTTCCAACATGGAACATTATTGAAAACCAAACAAAGGGCTACATGAAAGTCAGAATCATTTTATCTGTACCATTGTATTATCAAAAAGTGTTACAGGTAAGAACAATAGTGTTCATTTAAAAAAGATATCACAGGGAAGGCGGGGGAGGGTGGGTGGGTGGGAGGTAGTAACCAAAGACCTTGTATGCGTATATGTATAGCCCATGGACACAGACAATAGGGTGCTGAAGGCCTGGGGTGGGGAGGGAGGGGGTCAATGGGGGGAAAAAGTGGACATATGTAATACTTTCAACAATAAAGAATTATCAAAAATAAAAAAATTAAAATATCAAGGAAATAGCATTATAAAGTTGGCATTTGAGGTGATTTTTGAAAGAGGAGTTGGATTGTAACAGTGGAGTTTTAATAAAACTATCTTTTTAATAGAGAAAAAATCATAAGAAATACGTGCCCACTTTAGATTGGTAAAGCAATGTATCTTATTTGTAATATGTTAGAAATTCAATACATTTTGTTTCAAAAATCAATTCTAGTGTCCTCCAATATGCACTCTTAATTGCTTTTGACCTTTAAATTCATTTGCTATTTGTTGGAAAACTGGTATCTGAATGGGGAATAACTACTAAGTGGAAAATGAGTTAAAAAAGTCGGGGAAACTGGGCTTACGGGAATGAATACAAGAAAGGACATCCATTACTTTGCAGTGAGGACTATTGGAGAGTGGGCTAGCAGGTCACAGGGACCACTGCCCAGGGAGGGAGGTCCTGCCTCTCATTCACCCAGAGCAAGAGCAAGTTCTTCCTCGGAACAGCACCTCAATGTCGGCAACTCACCTTGCGTACCCCAAACATCTTTCATTTAGAACCATGTCAATGCAGCCACTAAAGAAACAAGAGTGAGATTTGATATTTTCTTTCTAAAATGAAAAGAATTTTTAAAAGAAGCTGTATATTTTAATCAGATCTGGCCGATCACTCCTTATGATACAACAGATGAAGTAAAATAATTATTTTCCTTCCACGCAGGAGCAAGAGGGTCACTCAGAACTTGTGATGGCTGGTAATGCAAGTACAGCCAAATCAAAGCAGTTGATATACTCTCATATAATTGGAAAGTCCAGAAATAAACTTGACTAAACACAGCTGGCTCCATGAGCCTCTCCAGTGGTATCTGGACCCTGCCACTTTCTGTGCTGCAGCACACCATCCGGCTGGTGAGCTAGAGGGGCACTGGAGGACCCCACCAGTTTAGCAACCCTTGTAGAAAGGGAGTGTCCTCCAATACTTCCACAAAAATGTGGTGGTCTCTGATTTCCCTGCACGTCACTGTCATAGGCAAGAGGGAGTGATGTGAGTGATGAGGCTTAAACACTCATTCCTGTGGCTGGGGGTTGGGGCAGTGTTTTCATTTTCTAGTCTCACAACTAGAAAAAAAACAACCACATGCTGGAAGAGTGCAGGGAGTGGGTGGACAGACTGGAGTGCTAAATAATCTATATATTTAAAAGCCCAGTGATTGGAATGGCGGAATGACCAGAACGACCGGAAGGACTGGTGGCTATGACAAGCACTGCGGTAGCCAACTGGCCTGATCTGGGCCCTGATCGCTTCCCCCCCTCCACCCTCTGGCTGGCCAGGCCCCTGATTGGCTCCAACACCCTGATTGGGGGCAGGGCCAGCCGGCCAACTGCCCACAGCCCCTCTGCCCCCCGCTGGCCCAGACCGATGGGCCCCCATTGGGGCAGGCCGGCCGGACCCCACCCGTTTACGAATTTGTGCACCGGGCCTCTAATGTACAAAATAACTGTATAACTCTTCACCTCAGCAGGTGGATTAGGTGGCCAAATCATTCTATGAAATATTACAATGGTCACATCCCACAGAATAAGGAAGAAAAGGTGACAATTTAGAGCTTTTATTAAAATTGGCAAGAGACCAGTTTCTGCTTTGAGACAAAGCACTATTTACCTTGAAAGTGAGTAGTGTTTCTGTTGTTTTGTTTTGTTTTTATGTGCCTTGAATCAGTATTTTTCTAAAAATTACTCTAGGTTATTTTCACATTCTATCTATCTATCTATCTATCTATCTATCTATCTATCTATCTATCTATCTATCATCTATCTATTTATCTGATAGAATATGTAGGATTATTTATTTTTATAAATTACTATGGTACTTCTTGCTTCTCAAAATCTGTTTTCATTCAGTTTATATAAACTTGTAGAAAAAATATTTTAATTGTAACAGATGATATGTACACATTCTGCAAAAACTAGGATGGTAAAATACATAAGTTAAAAGATAGATTTTTTTACTTTTCAACTACATTTGCCAAAAGATCTTTGAAATAGTTTCTCCAACATTTTTATTTTACATGCACTTTTTTGGCATACTTTAAAAATATATCAAATATTATTCTTACTTATAATTGGGAATTAGATTCTTAACACAATTTTGGAATACAATATATTTTTATAATATCATGATAGCACATACTCTCTCTCCTTTGTTCTCTAATTGTTGGAGAAAAAATATACTGGTTAAGTATTCCAGAAACCACATCACCTAGTGAAATATACACTTCAGAATTAATGCTTTTATGTAATGAGGATAGAGTACTTTATTTATACCATTCTAGAATATAAGTGTTCTCCTTGAACATCCTGGAAGAGATTGTATTGCCAGTATCCCGTAGGAATAATAATGGGCAAATGCACTTGGCAGTTTCCTCCTCTGATTAATAAGGCATGATGAGGTTAAGTGACTTCTTCCAGGAGGCATATGATTTATCCTTCCAGGCATAAGGTGACGGTGAAGCTGGTCTTTGGAACCACTGCACGAGCCGTCCACTTTACTTTATGGACGGAGTCACGAGGCCTTGCAGCCAGATCCCCACTTCTTTTGAAGCTGATTCTGGCTTCCTGGCAATCAAAATTATTTGTATAAAATGCGAAGCAATAGAATTAAAATGCAGGGATGGAAAGTACTGTTACGTAGCCTAGCTGCTCTACTCCTGTTCTGAGACACCAACTTTCAAGAAGCGAGGTCCATGTCAAATTGCTCAGTAGTATTTACCTCCCGTGTTTTTCCGCCAAATCTATAACTAGCTCTTGTCATCTTCAAAGGGCTTCTCAAATATTAAGTAATCTCAGATTGCGCACTGTTCTTTGCATTTATCTTGACCAGCTGTCAGAGGAGGCAATTTATTTCTCCTCGATTTTATTCCTCTTGGCTCTGTGGCTTCTGTAGTAAATTTGAATGGAACATGAAAAGTACAACTTCGTGTGTTTTCATAACAAAGGCAAGATATATTTTATGTAAGCAAGATAAGTTTCACAGTGCTTGTGGTATTGCATTTGATACTCAAAATATACTTTTGTCACCTTTGAGTCTTCATTAATTCCTAAGTAGAAATTATGAGGATGTGAAGACAAAGAAGATATAAAAAATAAAAAATAATTTACCATATTATTTTTAACTATTTAAAATATTGTAACAATTGTTTTGGCAGAATTAGAAGGTAAAATAAAATTTGAAATTCATATACATATGTGTATATATATATATATATATATATATATATATATATAAATTTTTCTGATTTTTAAAAATGTGACAAGGATTCAGCTAATTTCTATCAAATCTCTGTAAATTTATTCTTTCAGTTTCAAGATACCAAGCAGGTGTGTATCATATTGTCTGCAGAAATACTCTCAAATACACAGTACACTGAAGTGAATCCGAAGTGCAAAAGCAGTTCTCCCAGTATTCTCCACATAGCGGTAGTAGGAAGCCTTCCAGAAGTTAAAAAACTGGAGATTAGTTAGCAACATATCAACTTTCAGGTGGGCCTCTCTTAAACACTTATAATTCACTTATTCTCTTGCAAATCACTATTGCAAAGGTTTGATTCACTTGCAGCCCCACTTGGGTCTTAAATCACATTTCAAAGCACTCCTATCATTCATCCATTTTCAGAACTGCCATTAGAAGTGATGGGAATTTGGCACAAAAATCAATGAGAGGATATGATATGAGTTCTTTCTAATTTTTCCTTCTTGGAGCACCATCTCAAGTACAGTCTGTAAAATCTGTTTTCAAAGGTATTTTTCCATCCTGCTGTCATTTCAACCAAATTGAGTTCATGAACTTGGGATATATATTCACGTAGTTTTTCAGAAAAGAAAGGAGTTTCATTGTCACGATTGCAAATTTTTACCTAAAGTCATTTTAAAATCCTAATTAAATAATTTTAATACTGATGTTCCACATCAGCCTTTTAATCTTTTAAAAACATGGGCTTAGATTTATCATTTTATCTAAAAACTAGTAGCCCTGCACACGAATCCTTGTGCCAGTAGCTCTCTGTGGGGCCTGGCCACTCCGCGCCTGCTGCCCAGAGGCCCATCCATGGCCAGGGGCGAAATGCTTCCTGCTCTCAGTGGCCTCACCCCCTCCCCCTGGGACTAGGGGACCCCAGCGGGGCTGAGAAGACTGGGCGCCGTCATCTTGTGGCTATGGGTGCTGCCATCTTTGTGATGGAGTGATGGTTAATTTGCATATTGCCCTTTTATTAGGCAGGATAGTTGTATTGCTTGTTCCTGGGTGGGGAGATTATAAAGGATCCCCTATTCATTTACCTATTTATCTATTTTTTATATTTTTAAAATTTTCTCTCAGGAACATGTAGACTCTTGAAAGCAGGAATAAAAAGGTTACTATATGTAAGATTTTCCCACATTGTTCTCTTAGATCTTCTGTGCCCCTTTACAAATAAAAATGAATGGCCTCAATAAAAGGGTCAGGTATGTAGTTAAACCAGGATATCTAGAAGGAATTTCATCCATTTAAACTATTTTATTACAGATTTTGTTTCTCTCCCAGAGGAGATGCTTTTGCTTGCATTCAGAACTGGCATAGGAGCCTAAATAAAGAAAAAGGGTTTTAAAAAGCAGCTTGACTAAAAAATGCCCATTTCCCACAATGTAGTGGTTTTGGAGATGGTAAGGGAAAAGCAAAAATGAATTCAAGATGATGGTAAGGTCTGTGACCTTGATGGCAGCATTTATGGAACTTGGGAGACAAGGCATGCTGATTCTAAGGGCATATGGGTTTCAGGCAGGAAGGTGAATGCTGAGGAAGAGGTGATGTGGCAGTGGACAGCGAGGTATGGTCCTGCCACTAAAGAGGTGTGTTCTACTAGAGAAAATGATATAAGCCACTTACATATACTGTATTTGCATAACCTATGTTGTTGTTTTTTGTCATTAACATTTGATGTGAATTTCTAAATTGTAATTCTCCTTTCTGAATGCTTGCTTAGGAAATGCATCCACCACTACAACTGTTATCGACAACAAGAATGGATCCGTGCCCAAGTCCCCTGGAAAAGTACTGAAGAGGACAGTCACAGAAGACATTGTGACCACGTTCAGCTCCCCGGCAGCCTGGCTGCTCGTCATTGCTCTGATCATCACGTGGTCAGCTGTTGCCGTTGTGATGTTTGATTTAGTGGATTATAAAAACTTTTCAGGTAAGATCCATGAAATTTGGCTTTTTAATGAATAGAAACATTGTTCTCCCCAGTTCTGGCTTTGTTTCTCTTCATCCCATCTTAATGTGATAAATAAAGCACCCCACAAATGTGCTTTTAGGTCACCAAAGTCTAGTTTCTTTTTTTTTTCCTTCTATTCTCCTTCTTTGACTGGTATACTCATTGATTTCAAATGAAATAGATTTTCTTATTTGTAGAGCTGAACAAAGGCTGAATGTTACAATCTCATAAATATAATGGTTAAAAAGGTTGGGTGTTCTTAGTTTTGGAACTGGAACTTTATCAACCATTAATAAAAGATAATTTGTGGATTTTACAGTAAGTAATATAAAACAAAATGAAGAGCTTTTGTTGATTTTAGAGAGAGAAAAAGGGAGAGGAATAGAGAGATAGTAACATCTATGGGAGAGAAACATCAATTGGGTGTTCCTGCACCATCCCCCTCACTGGGGATCGAGCCCACAACCTGGGCATATACCCTGACCAGGAATCAAACCATGGACCTCTTAGCTCATGGGTCAACCACTGAACCACAACAGCTGGGTGAAAATGAAAAGCTTTTGGACAAATAGAAAAGAGTGTAAAGTATTTTTAAGCGCCCCCCCCCACCCCTATCATGTGGCTTCAAGCTTCCTTTTCAGACATAGTCTTTGCTCCTCCCATCAAAATATCCTATTTTGAGTTCTTGAAAATAGTGTTAAAAGGGTTTTCCCAGAATGGCTTATAATGAGATATTATATCTTGAATGTCCATGTGTTTTGCAGTAAAATAGGAAAAACACAAGTGAAGATAAATTTTCATTATGACAATTCAATCTCTGAGTATATCATTCATCTCTTTGTTAAAAGTCTTTTTTTATATTTTTAAAATTATATTTATTTTCTCACTGATACACTATATTGACAGTGCATTCCTTGATGAAGGAATTACTCAGGCATTCGATAAATAATAAATAAACAGGTGAATGAGTTTTTGCTTATCACTTTTTACCACAAGGAAAAACATTTCATTAATCTATTAGAGCACTTATTCATATTTGTACTGCTCACCCCCCATCCCCATTTTCCCTTCCTCAGTAGTAGATGAATCAGTAGGATCCAGAAGCTATAATCTCTGTAAGTTGCATTCTATATCTTCAAAGACCCTCTATTTTTCATTATAGTCTTTTATGCATTAAACAATTACTTATCAAGAATTTATTATATGTGCCAGAAAATGGCTGTTAAAAGAAATACAAATATACATTTGCAAAGTTGTAAAATTCTGTCATTTGGGTTTACTGGTGTGGAGGTGTGACTGAGATGACCCTGCCCACCTGCAACATTGGTAGCTGGGCTAAAGCAAGCATCAGCTAGCAGCTAGAGATATGTCCATGGTGTCAACCTGAGCAAAAAAGGCTATTCACCCAAAGCCATGAACCTCTGCTCTAAGTAGGCTGTAATTTTGTTATATTGTGGAATTTAAACTCTTAAAAGAATACACACTGGAACTGCCCATAATATAAAATTCTGACCTAGAATTTTAAATAAAAAACAATTAATTACATTACTCTAGAAGATTTTATTTCCCTTGAGCCTATATTAACTGTAACATTTCATCTTTTCTTTCCTTTCTTAAGCTTTCATTCATTTAAATTTTAGAACCAAATATGATAATAAAATATAGTTCTTTAATGCTTACAGTACATGTTAAGAACTGCATGTGAATCTAATATTTGTAAAGTTAATAATTTAAAAGTGTATTACAGAAATTTCTGTTGAATGCAATTTGTTCTTAATTACATAGAATGAGCAGCTACTTATTAGTCTTCCAGGTTAGATTACTTAAGTGAAAAAATCACAATTTTAATCCACTGTAGACGTCCCTTGGACCACTGTAATTAGGTGCTATGGATAATGCCTATGTGATTGGCATTTCATGTGATAGGGAAAAAATAGCCTCTGTATTACTACAACTTCATTTATTTTTTTAAGAAGTGTTTTTTTAAGCACATCTCCTATCTGAGGTCCCCCCCCTCCAGCTTTCTATATTTATTAATGACCTAATCCACTATCCATTCCCTATAAAAAGATACCTGCACGTCATCTCTTAAATCTGTATGGCATCCGATTAGTCACCATGCTCCATGGCGGCTACTCTGTGTCTCATACATTTGCTCCCTTCTCCTTTACTACACTTCAGACCTTGGTTCTCTTTTCGGGGTGTTAATGCAGTTTCTTCTTGTCTCCCTCATCCAGTCTCTCCCCTTTAACATTGCTCCAAAGGTATCCTCATAACACATAACTTTCATCAACTATTTCCTATTGCCTAAGTGCAAGTTCCTTGACATGATATTGACTAAATCCTTGGCTTAGTTCTTCATTTTCTTCCTGTAATTCAGCTCATGCATCTTGTTTTCCAGTCATATAACTACTTTCTCTAGAAAAATGTACTCTTACTGCTCAGTGCCTCTGTCTATACTGTTCCTCTCTCCCAGCCCCACTGAGACAGCCGAAAGTGTATTAAAATAGTTAAGAATGTGAACTCTGGTGTTGGATTTCCCTGGTATTAAATCCAGACCTTACCACTTTCTAGCTGTGGGATATTGGAAAAGTCACTCAGCCTCTCTCTGTCTCAGTTTCATCACCTATAAAGCAGGGATTATAATGGTACCTGTGTAAAAAGATTAAGAAAAGTATATAAGTGAATATATTTAAAGTACTTAGAACAAAACCTAGTTTATCACAAACACTGTATAAATATGAATTTCACTGGTAGAGACTCATTCCTTAATCTTCTATCTAGAGAAATTCTATTCACCCCTTTTTTTATGAAACATTCTCAGACATCCTAAGAAGAATCCTCTGTACCATGTTTTCGTTCCTTCATATCTTACGGACACTTGTATTAAATCAGTTAACACATTGTATTATAGGGATCTGTTCACTTACCTATCTCACTCAGAAACGTAAACCTATCCAAGGAAGAGACGGTCTTATATATCTCTGTATATGAGTGCCTGTCACACAGTGGGTGTTCTGCTACATGTTGCTTAAAGGAATGAATGATCCTGACATTTGGATTTTGAAACAACTTTTTATATTATGAAGAAACAATATGCCATAAAAACGTCATTTCAGCCAGACAGTTTTGAACAACTTTAAAAATTATTAAGTTTGATAAAATTAGATTGTAAAAATAGTAAAATGCTTATAAGATGAAATGCTGTTTGTTATGTTTTGTAATGTTATCTATAGTGACATGATAAATTACCTCAAAAGTAAGTGGTATAAAACAACAATAACTGCTTTTTATTTTACACTCTTTCTGTGGGTCTGGAATTTGGGAATGGCTTACAGGGTGGTTCTGGCTTAGGGTATGCCTTGAGGTTTCAGTGAAGATATTTGTTGGGGCTGAATGATTTCTGGGGTTTTAGAGCCATTGGTAAGATGCCCCACATGGCTGCCCATTAATGCTCGTGTGTCCTCACAACATGGCAGCTGCTTCCTCCAGAATGAATGATTCAAGAGAGAGCAAGGTAGACACCACAATGCCTCTTAGGCCCTAAGCTTAAAATCACACACTTTTTCCCCTACAAAATCCTTTTGGTTACACAATTAATGTTTGAAGAGACTGTGCAAGAGTGTAAGTACCAGCATAGCATCATTGGGGGCCATTTGGGAGGCTGACTACCACATATTTCACCTTCAGAAAATTACTTTGCTAAGTTATACACCTTTAGATAAATGTTTACATACATGGTATGCCATCCAATACTCTAGTTGACAAAAAGATTCTGTAATTATGATAGGTTCAAACAAAAAGGTGATGTGGTAAGATAACTCATGAGGCCACATCTAGGAAAGTAAATATTTACCAATGGATTTGTAATGAAAAAAAAATTTACAAAGCTGAAATTTTATAAGGGAAATGTACAAATTCTTCAAATAAGAAGTTCAAATAGTTTTAGATAATTGAATTTTGAATGATCAATTTCTGGAACCCAAGGAATATAAGCTCAAAGCATTTGTATAATTGTAGTACAAAAAACTCATATTAATCTTTGGTTGGTTGGATGGGACACATCCATTCATATTGCAATTCTAATTTCTTTGCTCTATTTAGCAAATTCAAACCTGCCTTTTTTATGTTGATTTTTCACAGAAATAAAATCATTTGCTTCAAGAGTTTCAAAATGTAAAAGTTATTCTTATGTTTTGAATATTATTAGTATTTTATTTATTTATCTCTAAATTTTTACATATGTCTCCTTTTTCCCTGCTTGACCATGCCCTCCCCGCCCCTCAGCCATTCCCACCCTGGGCAAGCCCCCACCGCCCCCATGTCTGTGTCCATTGGTTATGCTAATATGCATGAATACAAGTCCTTTGGTTGCTCTCTAACCCTCCCTTCCCCTGCCATTTGTCTCTAGATCGATCTATTCCTGTTCATCAAATTATGTTGATCATTATATCCCACATATGAGTGAGATCATGTGATATTTATCTTTTTTTGATGGGCTTATTTCGCTTAGCATAATGGTCTCCAGTTCTATCCATGCTGTTGCAAATGGTAAGAATTCCTTCTTTTTTACAGCAGTGTTAGTATTCCATCGTGTTTTAATTGATGCATTTCAAACATTTACTAGGAATTAATATTGTTATGATGATGAATCTTTTCTATATAACAATCTTTGAAATACGTTTTGCAAATGCTTAAAAAGCAAGGCTAGTGGTAGAAGGAAACACACTGGAAATACCTCTGAAGGCCAAACAGTAAAGGCAGCTGTCCTTGAGCTCTATGACTCTCTGGCACTTTAGAAAAGTAGGTAAAGGCTTTGAAGATATTAAAAACTGTTCATAGGGAAATAAAAATATTTTTTCATAAGTACTGAGCAACCTTCACAATTCCTTCTTTTCTGAATTTGATCTGACTTACCTGTACATAATTTGCTTATGAGGCATTTGTGGTGTTGGCGTTTAAGTGCTTCTTTCAGAAATCTTGGGTTCACTCCCCAGCTCTAAAACCTACAAGATAAATATGACTAGGGACTTGCATTTCCTTGTCCGTGGAATGCAGATAGCACCTTGCTTTCTGGTTTGCAAAATTTGTGACTTTGATTCTCGTTATCAAATAAGACAAATTATAGGACACCAAAACAGATACTATAAAACAGATTTTGCCCACCCTTCATTTTTTATTAAGTATAATGTCCGAAGTGTATTCAACCAACACTGTGGTATATCTGTCAGAGTTTGCTCTAAGTAGAATCACTATGAGTGATACAGAATAAGGGACTTTTTATATGACTTTTGAAGGCATTTGCAATGTGTCCGGGCTGGGTTGGAAGTCAGCAAGGAGCAAATTGGTGTAGGAAAGGAAGAATATCTTTTTCTTCTACCCTCCTAAATTTTGGGCTGGGGTCCCTTTAACAAAAGAGAAAACGCATTCCAATTTATTTGACATATGTTTTATGTGACGCTGGGGCCTTCATAAGGAAAGAAAGGTCTTGAGAAGCAGTTAAACCTAAACATTTATATCCTAAGTTTGATGAAGAGTGAAAAGTGGTGGGGAAATGTGATAGGACAAAAGAGTTACGAGCTAAGTGTTGTAAATTGGGGCAAACAGCAAGACCTGTTCATTCAATTCCTCTGGTTCAGGGAAGTAAGGATGCTCCTTTCCATAAAGCAGGTTTATGACCTGCTTTAGGGGAAGATCAGAAAGTCCTTCTAGTATCTGCCATTCCTCAAATTCCTTCAGTTGAATAAATTCAGTATGCCAAGGTGCCAAATTTTAGGATATGGTGTGCTGAACCCCGTCATTGGGAAGGGCAGAAATAGAAATAGAATAGGGACAACTATGGACAAACCAGAACTGACAAGGACAAAATGGAACCCTTGTTTGACTCACACCACCTCAAATCACGATGATGTGGGTGAGCTGCAGGATAAATTGGTGCCTTCACCAAGGAATCTGCACAAACACCTGGCCAGGATTTGGAGATGCTGAAGGAGGCGATCCAGTAACAACTGGCTGACACGCTGAGGTCTGTTGCCGCATGTCAGGGTCAGCCAGCATATCGGAGATAATGTGCTTGAGCTGCAACAGCACCTGCCCTACATCAACCTTCAGAGAATAAACAATGGCTTAGTACTTCCTTTTTACCTCCCAAAAACTCATACAAATTTCTCTTGTGCACAACTTACCTGGAAAGTACTTGTAAAGGAATTCTGGGACATGTAGTTCCAGCTTAGTGATTTGACAGCATGCAAAGCTACCATGTAGGATGACTATAATTTATCATCCAAGACAGAGATACCCGTGAAAGTGAAATGAATAGCTATTAATATTTATTTCAGGACCACAGGCACAAAGCAAGATGCCTCATTGCCCAGATATTATCCACCCTGCATTTAGTTCTCTCCTGGAAGATGAATGTCTTCAGAAACTCCAAGTTAAGGGTGATAGGAGGTGTGGAGGGAAGAGGAAGGACAACCTTACTTTTTTAGTAATTGAGGCTCGGGGGTCACAAAGGTTGCTAGAGGTCTTGGCCCCGAATTTCTGCAAACCAGCCAGGAAGCCCTTCCGGAAATCACAGGGGTGCCCCAATAATTTAATAACTCTTTCAGGACCAAAATTTGTGGGATTTGGTTGAAATTCCTTACAACTTCTTTGCTTTATTTACACAGAGACAACTTTTTCTCTAAGCAATACCTACAAACAAATAGGATTTCAAGAGAAATGATCATAAATGTAGGCATTAGTGGATGTTCTGATTTCCCTCTAGGTCAGAATGTACAAGGAATAAAAGCAGTAACTCTTGGCTCTTCTTGCCTAAGAATGAGGGTCATCATTTATTAGCATCCTCATTCATAAGAAGGGAAAAATCATTATATGGCAATACCAGGTGGTCTCAAACAACATTTGATAATTTTTGCATGCATTCCACAATACATACTTATTTCAAAACAATTCCGTAAGAATTAGATAAGCTAATCTATGTAAAACATATGTGCCTGGCACATAGGAGGCACTCATTAAATGTAACTAGAATTTGAATCTTATTACCAGGAAGTAAGATCAGTAATTTGAGAAGAGAGCCAGCAAGGACATGATGGTAGGAAGCATCAATTTCTTATGAAAGTCTAGCAGACAGCTCCTGATGTGCCTTTTAAATAGATTTTCTAATGAGGTGTGCCATTTATCTACTGCTCTTGGAAATTAATTTCCCTGATTCTTTTCCCCTGGCACTTAGCCCAGTTACGCAGGTGCACTGTTTGTCAGACTAAGTTTAGAGGGGTAAAATGATTCAGGTAAGACCCAAAGTCAATCACAATGTGTAAATTGAACATTTAACAGGTATGTATATATGTATTTTTTATAGGTATCTGTGTGTGTGTTTATAGAGATGTCTGTGTGACTGTATATGTATGAATATGTTATTACATTTCAGGAGACTTGGAATACTGAGACACTGCATGCTCCATTTTAGACTTTATCAGTTCTCATGTATACTGAGTTTTCAAGAATATTTAACATTTTGTGTGCTTCTCATTCTGATTCAAGTCTTATCTCATATTCCACATTTTCTGTTCAATGTTCCAGGACTGTTTGGTCCTTTTGGTCACTAAACTTAAGAAAATGCATTTCATTACGCATTTCCCTGTTTATAAATATCTCGGGGAAGCAGGAGGCTCTGTAGTCCAATGATTCCCAGACCTTAATCAAAGTTGGTTGATTCTTCATGAAACAAGAGGGGAGGAAAGAAAAGAATTTTTTCATTTTAAAGAAATGTTATTAATTCTATTGTTCCTGCATTTTGGTCTTAAAAGTCTCTTTTGAAATTATGATAAAACGACAAATATTGTTTTTGTCACTGTTTTTTAATGTTATTTATTTATTTATATTTATAAAATCAAAAGTTGATAATTCTGTGTTGGACCCCAGGTTTTTTGCTGGTTGTCAATTTGAGGTCAAAAAGCCTAAAAGTATGATACCAATGCTCTAGATCACTTGCTTAAACCTTAGCAAATGAGAGCTTATATTGGGATTTATAATTATATCCATCTATATCCGCAAGTGTAAATCATAGCATATGTTAATACTCACTTTTTGATAGACCAGCTGTTATACATCTTTCAGTGCTATGTTTAAATTCATTTCCTTAAAAAGAATCATTCCTGAACTTTCTATAAAAATCACGTCACTCTATCATAATTCCTCATTATATATTTTTTTACTTTTTACTCATAGCATTTATTCCAAGTTGTATATATTTAATTGGGTCTGATTATTTATTTAATATCTTTCTTCACTGACCTGCTAGGTTTGTAAAAAGAATAGCGAATAGCTTTATCTATTTCATTCACTTGATTTTTTTCTAGTGCTTATACATATGAGCTCAATAAACATTTGAATCAATATTAATGTAAAATAATGATGCATAAATGATTAAATAAAGGGAAGGGTGGTAGAATTGTTTTACACTCTGAATGTTGAGTAATGTGCATAGCATTTCTTCATAAAATATTAGTTTATGATGACATTGATAGTGATAGGCTTCACATTTATAATACTTTTTAAACTTCTGTCTCCCTGATTAGGCCATAAGTATCACAAAGGTAAAAATAGTCTTATTCATCTAAATATGTCTATCTCCCTGCTCACTGCCTGACACGTAACATTCAATAGAATTTGTATGATCTAAACAAAAAGTATTTGCTAAGCATATATAGCAATCAAAAACAAATAAACAAGTGAGCAAAACACAAAACAAGAAAAACAAATACACGACTTTCAAGACAAGAACCAAAGTAGTTGAATGCAGGCTCTGGGGGCCAGAACAGTGGGTTAGAATACTGGCTCCACCATTTAGTAGCTGTGTTGCCTTGTGGGAATTTACTTCTCTGTGCTCAATAAGTATCTTCCGGTGCAGGCAGAGACTCCTGAGCAGAATCAGAAGATGACCGAGACCCCTGTTCTCCTGCTATTCCATGTAGAGGTTCAGACAGATGCAGATGGGCAAATCTAGAGACCCTTCTCTTAGTTGCTCTTTAATTTGATGAGGAAAGCAGGAGGGCAGCCTTATAGCTGGGGGTGAGTGGGGGAAGAATAACTTATTTGAGAATGGATACCATACAGTCAGAATTAAAGTGCCAAACACCCAAGAGGATACTGGAAACAGCAGTCCTATAGTATTTGGAGACTGAGAGAAGGTGAGATCATACACTGAGCCTGATCCTGAGGGGAGGGGAAGCTGCCAGCCCCAGCTAGCAAACTTGGAAGAGCCTCTGGATTATTCTAGATTCAAAGACAATCTTGCTGATTTCTTCACATTGACATTGATTAATTACCAGGCACTGTGGTATGTGATTTATATATATTATTTTATATAATACTCATAACACCTTGTGAGGTATTACTACTCTTATTGTCATTTTACAGTTCAGCAAATGAAAGCACAGCGTGCTTTGAGATTCCCCCCCCCCCCGCCACTATATAACACTGTCAGAACTCAGCATATTATAAATTGGATTATGAGCAGGCTGAATATAGAAATAATTGGCATGAGGCGTTGTGGTCTTGATTTAGCTTAGTGACTTTGGAAAAAGCAGAGGTCTCGATGAATTGTATAAACATGGCAAAAGCTGATTTTCTGATCATCACACAGCTATTAGTTGGAGAAGCACCAGGACTAGACTGAGGTGGGTAAAGAACTTACCTTGCATGTAAAATTTAAGAGTTCTAGAAAATTCATCAATTAAAATAAATGATATTTTAATGCAATATTTAACAATTCAAAAATAATGCAAACAACTGTGATTACAAAATATCAAAACTTTTAAATGAAGACAGGATCATTTTTACCAATTTTTCCTTTTGTTTCTGGTTCCAATATGGTTTGGCACTGCCCAAGGAGGGAGGCTTGAGCTTGAATGCTATCAATCTGAGCTCAGAGCCCATGCTTGTAACCATCGTTTGCTGAAGTTGCTCCAGATATGAAAGATAAAGAAGAGTCAAATATAGCTTGAAGAACGTAAGGCTGATGGTCAAAGATAATGGTGAAACCATGGAATTGGTCGTTTGGGAGGAAAGTAGAAAAAATGACTAATTTAATTTCCCTAGTATATTTAGAAACTTCAGAATCTATAATGTGTGGCTTCAAGGACAGAGAACAAATAAAAATCTTATTTAACTTTAAACTTTTTCTTGCTTCTCTTGGCACTCTTTTATGAGTGTCAAGAATCCAATTACTGATCTTAAGGAGCCTAAAGCAGTTTCCCCTGCATCTGGTGGTATATATTTCTGTAAGAAATAGAAGAAGATACTATTAAGAGTACTTGAACACTGAGAAACATTTCTTATCTCATATAATAGAAGTGCTGGAAGCAGGTGATTATTCCAACATTGGATAATTCAATGCCTCAGCAATGTCATGGACTCAAGTTCTTTCATTTTTAACCTTTGCCTTTCTTAGTGATCCAGCTACAGTTCGTGTGGGTATAACGTGGCTACAGCAGCTCCAGGTTCTCTGACTCCATGCCACAACTTTTTCACCCTTTTAACAGCAAGCAAACCCCTCTAAGAATCTCCCATCCAACATCTTATTCTAGAAACAATTGTGAATTCATGTTATTGTTTGTTTGATAGCAGTATAACATAATAGCTAAAAATCATGCTCTGGAGGGTACAAAGTCAGACTCCATCATTTACTAGCTGTGTAACCTTAGCCATATTATTTAAATACTCTGTGTCTCATTGTTTCTATATTTAATATAGAGATAAAATAATATAGCTATCAAATTGAATTATTGAAAGGAAAAAGTGAAGTTAATATTTGTAAAGTTCTTAGAGTGATATCTTACAGGTAATATGCACTTTATAAGTGTTACCTACTGTTGTTATCTGAGGATCCTCACTGTGATATATGTAATTTAACTCATGGAAACAGAAGAGGTAAGAAAGTAAAGTTATCTGAGTACTCTTGAAAAGGAAGACTTTAATAAAAGGTTTAGTTGCATTGTATATTATTCCCTTTGAAATGATTTGGATGTCTGAGGAAAGGAATAAGGATTAACTTGAAGACTGCTATCTTATTCAATATCTATATCTATGTCTATGTCTATATCTAGTCCATATCTATCATTTTTTAAAGTTGTTGTCTAAGTGGCTAAAAATCAGAAGTTGATCTCAAGCCAGCAACATTGACTTCATAAAAGTAGCCTAATTTGACTATTTTAAAACCAGGCTATATATATATATATATATATGTCTGCAGAGTTTATATAATACATTTAAGCATAGGGATAATTAAACAGATGCCTATTTTGTTGGATTTTATTGTTATGTTCCTCAGTGAACACTTAGAAAGAACAGCAATGGATAAATGGTCTCAATCTATTCAGATCATAAAAACCCCATTTGCAGTATTCTTCCATTAGATATAAAATATACTAGGGCTAAAATGTCTTTAATGATGTCAGTAAAATCCAGTTCCGTATATATAATTCTTTTAAAATTCTCAGTTGCAATGATAAAATCCATTCATTTCCTTTCTCTGAGATTTAATCTATCCATTCACACTACTATACCTTGCTCACACGAAACTGTCCAGAATGTAGCAAAATAAAGACCAAAGAGTAAAGTTACAGTGATGCTGAATCCTGGAGATAGGTTTCTCTGAGGCCAGCATTTTATAACTTGTCATCCTTGAATGGGTTGTGAATCTCCTCAAATAGAACATAAAATTTAAAATTTCCCCAGAAATCTTCTCTCTCCTATCATTTCCCCCCTCTCTGTGGAATCTTACCCATCAGCATAAAAATGGAAGATTTCTTCCTTCTTTAACAGTACCAACAACAGAAAACCCATTATGATTCCAGTCCTCCATCAACCATTTCCAAATTCCTACCATTTACTTTACAGTAAAATGTAATTACTGCCTCTAGATTATTCCCATTTGGTCTTCAATGCATCCCACTGAAACTGTCCTTTGGGATTGCCAGTGACATCATCATTAAAGCTAAAAGTCACTCTCACTTGACCTATCAGCTACATTTGTCAGTGATCATTCATCCTCAAAACAATTCTTCACTTCATATCTATCTAGTACAGCTAGTACATTATGCTCTTTTTTTCTGTGTTTCAATTCCCCCTCTTCTCTCTCTCTCTCTCTCTCTCTCTCTCTCTCTCTCTCTCTTTCTCTCCCTCCCTCCTTCCCTGTTCATCTCTCCTTCTCTGACTTATTCCTATATTCTAAACATTGAAGCGTTCCTGGATATACTCTCTTGTTGATCACATTCAGTGTCATGTCTTTCAATATCTTCTATTCTCTGTCGAACTCCCAAGTTTCTATCTTCCGCGAGGACTTCCCTTTTGTAGATCATAGTGAGCTATACAATATGACATATAGATGTGTAAAAGGCAACTCAAGTTTGACAAGTCTGAAACTCAACTACATATGTGCTCCCCCTAAAATCCCTGCTGCTTCTCTCCAGTTCTTCCCATTTTAGTAAATGGCATTTCCATTGTTCTGGTTTCTTATACCAAAACCTGTAGTTATCCTGTATCCTTCTTTTTCACACCCTACAGGCAAACGGTCAGTCTATACTATTAATTCTATCTTTTAAATACATTCAGAATCTGATCACATCTCATCCCACACACTGTTAAAACCCTGATAGAAATTATGGTAATTTTTCTGCTAGATTACTTCATTGGGCTCCTTTCTGATCTTCCTATTTCCAACCTGGAATTCTTCCAATACTCAACACAGCAAAAGACATTACATGAGTAAAATCACTTCATTCCTCTTTCCGTGACTTCCTATCACAATCAGAGTTAAAGACTAATTTTGAAGTACTTAACCTTTAGATAATATAATATGCTGGTATAATTCTGGTCTCTTAAAATATCAAAGAGAAAAAATAATGTCTGAAAAACTAAAGTAGTTTTTTAAATTAAGGAAAACATAAATCTAAAATTTAATTACAGGTTGATGAAAAATCAGGTGCAATGCATACTATGTTTCTGGGTAGACCACCTCTTCAATCAGATCTTAAACACTGTTCTTACCCCTTCAGATAAATTTTCTTATAATTTGAATGAGAAGAATAATATTTTGAAAATACCTAAAATGTCTAATTGCTTGCATTTTTTATTATTTAATCTCTCATTCTGCAAATGCTTTATATCTCCTAGGATAAAAGAAAAGGACAAATTTGTGGACTTCATTTGTTTTCTAATTTATCCATTAAAGTTATTAGAAGTTCAAAGACTTTTTATTTTTTGTTATTGGATATCTAACAAGGGTAAAGAAATTGAATCTAACCAGAGCTCAATATGATCACTACCTTGACAATTCCATATTTTTCTTACTGTATCACAAATGATAATAAATGGACCTATCAGTCTTATTTTAGTCACAGCTACTTAAGTCAACTTGGAACTTAGAGCTTATCTGAATATTTAAAGTCTTCTTTACCATGATGTTTTCCAGTACAATATGGGCCAACCATGATTTCATCTGTTCCTGACCATCCATAACTTAGAATATATATTGCAATTTAGATAACAGAACTATACATTATTTTAATATAGTTCTAATTTTTCCCATGTTAAACTTTTATTTAGATTAAAATTTCTCAAGGGCAGCTACATTCTTGGTTACCCCATAGTATTTGAACCACAGTTACCCAATAATGTTTCTTTTTAATTGAATACATGTGCTTACTAAAAAAAAAAATGCAACTTATATTTCTGAGCAAAAAAAAAAAATGTAGCCAAGAGATCATTTAAATTCATAAAATTGATGTATTCATTTAGTCAAAAGAACAAATCTGGAAAAGTTTTTCTTAGTTTTTTTGGGAATTACTGTAAAATTTTCTTCTTTTAAAATTACTTTTAGCAAGCTCTATTTCCAAGATTGGCTCAGATCCTCTAAAATTCGTACATCATGCAGTGGAGGAAACTACGGACTGGGTCTATGGCTTCTTTTCTTTGTTGTCTGACATCATCTCGTCTGAGGGTGATGAAGAAGAAGATGATGATGGGGACGAGGACACTGATACAGGTACAAAGAGCAAAGAGACATATTTAACTGCTGGGACCAATTTTAGATATCCATCCCAGGGGTTTGCTTACATTTAAGCAAAAATGAGAACTTGGGTCAATCTATATAAACCAAAATGAATATACTAGTACTTCTGAGTGCTCATAGAGAATCAACAGAATGCCAAATGCAGTAAATGTGTCTCATTTGGTTTTCACCTTATAGTTTATATGCAATTATGGCAAATATGTCAATAGTAAATGCTACCATCAAAGTAGCATTATAGTAGAAGGTCTTATTTTGTGCTACTATAAACCCACAATAGAAACATTTATGTGTTTCTCGGAGGAAAGTAATAGCTGTCTTGCAAGTTTATCCTTAGAAAAGCTGAAGTAACTGTAAAACTAAATATACATATAAATGTTTTATGCACATAAGTCATGTTCTTAGTCAAATTCTATTAAAATCACAATCAAAAGTAAATTTATTGAATTAAATGGAGGCGTAGAATAGAGGGACACATTCTAAATTTTATGACAATTGTGCAACTAATATATGTACTCATATATTAATAAATAAAAATAAATAAACTCAAATTACACATAAATTACTATTGAATAGATGTGAAAATACAAAGCATTTTGATTCTGCATTTTAGTAAAATTTTAAGGACAACCTTAGTCATCATGTATTCAGCCTTGACTACCAGGAAAGCTCCTATTATTTTAGCCCTTTATATGACTTTGACTGAATTTGTATTTGGCCCCAGTGAGAGGTGGAGAAGAACAATAGAGAACTGAAATTAACATGATATACGAACTATGATATATAATTTGGATCACTGCCACAATTTTATTGAACTCATAAAAGTAGAACTATGTCTAATTAATGTATTTAAACAAAGTTTCTATTTAAAAACTGGAATTTTGAAAACAAAATAATATAAGGACTTTTATTGTCAAAACAAATAGATGTTTTTTAAAAACAAAAAAATAAAATGGGAAAATAGAGAAGCAATATTATGCTATGTTAAAAGATTTTCTAATTTATTATTTTCTGTCTTGGTTTAGGAGAAATAGAAGAGCCTCCCTTGAAAAAAAAAGGTTGGTGGTTTTTTTTGTTGTTTTTTTTTTCACTTTTGAAACTAAAATCTTTCTCTGTGGTAATATTGATCTTCAGCATAACTTAAATATACTTTACTTGAGTTTTAGCCTTAATTTATTTTTAATATAGAGTATTTAATGATTAGATCAAGATTTATAGTTAGGAAAAGAAATACTCAATTCTTTCCAGTGAAACTGACCCCACTGTTTTTCAGCTGATTATTTAATTGATGCCTTCTTCAATAGATGTGTGAATCCATCTAACACACAGACCAATGTGAATTGGGATTGTGGGAATGGGGGCTGAATTCTGTAGTCTTGGAAATGCCCCAAGAAGATTACCCATGTTCTTTATTCTCCACATGGCCAGATTTATTGATTCTCAATTTGTATTCTTATTTTATTACCAGTGTCCTGGTGCACGGATTGGTGCATATTGAAAGGAAATTAATTAGAAGAAATATTTTAATATCGCTATTCGCCCTTTATAATAGAAGTGTCAACCAAATTCATGATCAACAGTGACAGATTGAAACACATGCATGCGATTGGTGATATCATAGCTATAAAATAAACTTGCTTAATTATACCTGCTTTCTGATTTAGCTAAACTTTTTCCAGCCCAGTGAAGCACCCCAACTTCTCTTTCAGGTAATTGTCAGTAACCCAGCAGTAAATATCAACATGAAGCAGATTATTGTTGTAGATTACGCAGGGAGAACCAAGGGTAAAATACTTAACTGTAGCAGTGTTTGACTATGTTCTGCACAGTGAGAAAACCTGAAGGCATTTTCAAGTTCCACCATGTCTTACTACTTTTCAGCAGGGTCAAGTTTCTAAACTTTCTAAATCTTTCTTGTCTTGCTAATTAAAAGACAATAGGATTCTACAAAGTCTCCTATCTACATACCCCAGGACTTCTGTGAGGATCAAATGAGATGAGGCACAGGAAAACGCCACACAAACATTTGTTGACCTATAAAATGTTTGCATCTGGCTATAAAGCAAGTCGTGTCCCTGGGCTGAAGAAACTCCAACGGGGCTAGTCGCTAGGGATAGGAAGCCAGGCATTGCTACATGACATCATTACACAGCACCCACACCGACCTTTTCTGGGCTGGGCGGGGCTGTGGCCCTCATTTTGCGCCATGGGATCTCGGCAGCTTTGGCTATGATTTGGTGGGGTATCACTCCGGGGTGGTGCGGGGCCTGTGTCCCACTTAGGGAAAGTCAAGTGTTGGTTTGTCAGTGCCAGGTCCATGGTACCATTTATTTTCAAATGGCCAGTGCGCATCATGGCAGCTCCAGCATTAAGCATCTGTCTCCTGGTGGTCAGTGCATGTCATAGCAACTGGACAGGCACTTAGCCTTTTATATATACTATATAGATTGAATTGTTTTTATTTTTAGGTAGTAAAAATAAAACATGGTGGGACACGGTGGCTGAGATAGTGTTGAGGATAATAATCTTGGAGGCACAAGCATATTCAGTTAGTATGTATCGTGTAGGATCCTAAAGAAGTACAGTTACCTGGGTATGCTTGGATGTGGTATATAAGAATTCCTTGCAGGAATAACTAGATCCTTATGCTGAATGAGATGCTCACAAATTCAAAAGATGGGCACAGTAAGGCTAGGAAAAAATGGTATAATTATGAAGTAAGAGCCTCAGAAGGGCAGAGATTTCTACAGGAAAGAGTCGGAATTATGTCTGCAAGGGAAAATAGGGAGTAAGGAACACTATCCTCAGGTACTTTTAGTGTGACTGAGAAAATGCCAACACATAAACCAGACTTGACACCGTAACAATGTTTTAGTTATTGCTACCCACGTTTAGCAGCGATATCTTGGGAATATTTATTTTAGAGGAGGTCTTGCTGGCTTCTATTGCTATCTTCCCTAGAACACTGGATACAAACAGTGGGATCCACATTTGGAGCTTCAGCCTTGCTTGAGCAGATGATAATCACCTCACTGTGTGGGGTAAAATCCACTCAGTGTATGTTAATTTTGAAAATATTAATTTGACCAACCAGAGAGAGCTAAACCAGTGAAACACAACTGTGACAAAGCCATCCAAAAATGAAAGTGGTCATGAAGCTATGGAGAGGAGGAAAGACAGGTTTCCTGACTCACAAATCCAAGATGAGAACTCAAGAAGTCTAGAAAGACGTTAGCCATTACATTTAGGTTAAAGATTCTAGATTAGTTTATTAGTCTTTTGAGGTAAGAAACATAGTCTTTTTACATCTGATCTTTAATGAATAGTGCCTAGAACAAAGCCAAACTTTAAGCGAATCAGTTACTAGTCATTATCTGGAAGTAACTGTTTGTGTATATGTCTATTGCAATTGGAAGAGAAAAACAAATAAATAATGATTTCTTACTTATACATAAATTAAATTCTATAAAAATATAATATTCTCCATGAGTCAATACCTAGTATTTAATAAAGAATCTGTACTTCTTTTTTTTTTTACTTGAATTTTCCTGTGGGAATATTTTAAAATTAAGTTTCATTTAATGATTAACATAAATTGCAAATTCCCACAAAGCTATTTAATTATTGTTTCTTAAGGTATTGCCTTGATTCCTTAAATCAACAGGAAAAAAAACAAACATTAAATAGTTATTTAGGGCACTTTTAAAAAAATGTCAGTAACGCTTATTAGTTAAAATAGTCTAAGGGATATACTAGTATGTGTTTAAAACCATGTATACAAATATCTTCTTGAAGAATTACTAGGAGCAGAATTGATTTTAAAATCATGTGAATATATATATTTTTAGTAATATTATTTACAAAGGTACATGAGAAAATGAACATTTAAGGAAACATCTTATGTATCCTACCTTGGGTACAAACTCTATGTAATTATAAACATTAGTTGAAGTGGACTAAAGAAAATAGATTTCACCTGACCAATATGGCTCAGTGGTTGAGTGTCAACCTATGAACCAGGAGGTCACAGTTCGATTCCCGGTCAGGGCACATGCTGGAGATGCAAGCTCAATCCCCAGTGTGTGTGTGTGTGTGTGTGGGGGGGGGGGGGGGTGGGAGAAGGGGCGGCAGGCAGGAGGCAAGTGATGGATCATTCTCTCTCATCATTGATGTTTCTCTCTCTCTCCCTCTTCCTTCCTTTCTAAAATCAATACAAATATATTTAAAAAAATAAAAGCATTTTTTAATGTTATTACTCAGGTAGTGATATTATAAGCTTATCCTTATTTTAAGGTGAATTATTTTATACATTTTCAGCTTTAAATATTGTGGTTTAAAAGTTTTATTTTGTAATCTGGAATGATAGTCTCAGAAACATTTGATCTTTATTCATCTAAATTATTATTTATTAACATCTTCATTAATATTCTTTCCCATTCAGATATATTGAATAATATTTAGCTAAGTTATATTAACTAAATTATCAGGCTTTTGTTGTTCATTCAATTGCTGGTGTTTATATGAAGCATTTTTATTTAAATGCACTTAAATTGTTAAATGTGCACTTGCTCTTTGAAATAGGGACTGTCATTAAGTTTGAACAGGACCACATATGATGACTGATATTTCTGTAAGATTGTACCTGATGCATGTCAACAGCAGAGGAAGAGTCTCTTCTCTACTTAGAGCAAAACAAATTACATCCTCCTTATAGTTGTGTTTTTAAATTGCCCTAAAGCTTCTCAGGTCAAAAAGAGCCCAGTAAATTTAAACTCAGTTCCTTCATTGTGTATTTTTCTCACTTTATTGAAATCCACAATAGCTCTTTGCAGTCAGGGTGAATAAGGAAGAGCCAGGAAATTTGAGCATCATAAATATTCAAGACTTTAGGATTAGGCCATTGAGAAGATTGCATCGAGTCACCGTGAGTAAGATAGATGGACAAGTTCCCGTGCCACAGATTTCATTGCATCCATCTTTGCTGGCAGCTTCAGCAACTTAGACCAGGCTGGACATTAAGTGCCCGAAAAAATATGGGGAGAAAAGGAGGGAGAATGGAAAGGTAACTAAACTTGTTAAAATTCATAGCCTCAGAATATTGGTTACTAGGTAGGTCACAGTAACATTGTTAAGAAGGTACATTTATTTTTGGACCTCTTTAAATAAGTCTCAATCAGAGCTCAGCTTCATAGCTGCACTGTTGCATACTGCCCTCAAGCTCAGACGGAACTCTGTGCTTTAAACTCTGTCTTTCTCAGTATTGATCAGATCAGTGGTGACCGGGTAACCAAGCCAGAGAGAACAGACAGTGGGCTTGGAGGTGTGCATTAGGATGAAAAGACTGAGGAAGCAGAAGTAAATGGAAAGATGGTGAATGATCCAGAAATGCACTTCCCAAGTAGTTGCAGCTGTTGTGAGTTCTGGACCCACCGTGTCAGGCAACTTGAGTACCATGTGCTGCTAAAAAAAAAGAGTTTGTCTCCATCAAGGCAAGGAAACTAGAACCAGGATGATGAAAAGAACAGTGGGTAAGACCAGAGCCCGAAGGAACAGGCCAAAGAAAGCAAGAGATCAGATTTTGGCACCAGCCTCATGGGGAATGAAAAGGCTGTCTGAGACAGCTCAACACAGGCCCAACCATTCTAAGTCATTCTTGTTAGAGCAAGAATAATATCTGCTACATTCTTACCTATAAGTAAAACTGGATACGTAATTGAGGTGTGTATAAATGGAAAGTTGTCAAGTCCATTGTATTCCAGACTCTTTTTCTCTCTGGCTCTGTATGTTTCTTTCCCTCAAATCATGATAAACTAAGGTGCAGGTTGAATGCAGATGGCTTAATGTGCACCCTGTTCCAGATTATGTATTTTCATTTAGAAAAACTGGCTGAAAAATAAGTTTTGAAAAATAAAAACAGAGCCAAGTTGGTGTGGCTCAGTGGTTGAGCTTAGGCCTATGAACTAGGAGGTCATGGTTTGATTCCCAGTCAGGACACATGCTTGGGTTTTGGCCTCCATCCCAACTAGGGGGTGTGCAGGAGACAGCCAATCAATGATTCTCTCTCATCATTGATGTTTCTATTTCTCCCTTTCCCTTCTTCTCTCTGAAATAAATAAAAATATATTTTAAAAATCCATTTCAAACTGGCTTAGTGGAAAATATACTTTACTAGAGGCCTGGTGCATGAAATTTGTGCATGGGGGGTGAGGTCCCCTCAGCCCAGCCTGCACTCTCTCCAATCCAGGACCCCTTGGGGGGTGTCCAACTGCTTGTTTAGGCCCTATCAGGCCTAAACCGGCAGTCAGACATCCCTCTCACAATCCTGGACTGCTGGCTCCTAATCACTCACCTGCCTGCCTGCCTGGTCACCCCTAACTGCCCGCCCCCACCAGCCTGATTGCCCCTCACTGCCTCTGCATGCTGGCTTGATCACCCCTAACTGCCCTCCCTGCTGGCCTGATCGCTCCTAACTGCCCCCCCCCCGGCAGCCTGGTCACCCCTTACTGACCCCCATGCAGGCCTGCTGGTTGCCCCTAACTGCCCCCCTGCTGGCCTGGTCGCCCCCAACTGCCCCCCCCACCAGCCTAGTCACCCCTCACTGGCCCCCCTGCAAGCCTAATTGCCCCCAACTCCCTGTGCCCCCCACCAGCCTGGTTGTCCCCAACTGCCCCCCCCCCTGCCAGCCTGGTCATCCCCAACTTCACTACCCCCCTGCAGGCCTGGTACCCTCGTACTGCCCCCCACCACCAGCCTGGTTGCCCCACGCAGCCTGCTTGTTCAGTCATTTGGTCATCCCTCACTTACCGCCCCCCCCCCCCGCCTGGTCGTAGGCAGCCATCTTGTGAAGGCATTATGGTCAGTTTGCATATTACCTCTTTATTATATAGGATTACTTCAAATAAGTGAAAAATACAAGAGTAAAACTGGCTCGAAGATATCTAGATACAGGTTTTTTAACGTCATTAGTAACCCCCCCCCCCCCTTTGCTCCTGACCTTGCTTTGTTCATGTGTTTCACTTGTTTAATTCTTAGTCAGGTTATCTTCTCCATGGCAATTAGGATCACCAGAAGTTTGAGGCATATATATATATATATTGTTGTTGTTGTTTGTTTTGTTTTGTTTTGTTTTGTTTTTTCCTTTAGCAATGCAGGAGAGAAGACTATGCTTTTCCCCAAGTATTTCAGCAAAACCAGTGTATTTGACTCTCCCTGATTTGTATCACAACTCAAACGTGCTCCATGGAACAGCCACATTAGCATCTTCTGAGAGTGATTTAGAAATGCAGAACCAGGCTCCTTCTAGACCAACTGAATCAGAATCTGCATGTTAAGAAGATTCCCCAGGCGACTCATATGCACATTAAAATTTGAGAAACATCAGTCTAGACAGTATTCTGACTGTGGTTCTAAAACCACCTGAGAGCTGATTGAAATTGGAGAGCTCTAAAAGGTTCCTCACCATGAGAGACTACAGTAATTGATTAAGTTTGGACTGCAGCTCAGGAATAGATTTTAAAATCTCCCCAGATGATTCTGATGTGCAGCCACATTGATCCTGTCTAGTATATCATCCAATATGAAGCTCAAATACTGACACTGTCAAAACCTTATCCAAATCTGTAAACTCCACTAGTGATTATCTCCTAAATGGTATCATATATAATCATTTCCATCTCTGTCTGGTTTATGCACACGTGGGAAATAGCATCTCATTTTATAATTGAGAAAATAAAATTCAAAGGAAAAGATGGATTAATGTGAGATGACTAAATTAATGGTAAAAATGAAATGGAATAGGTATTATCTTTATTATAAAAATTTTTTATTTTATGACATTTACCAAAGAATCAAGCCTAACAAAAAAAAGATCCAAACTATTTTTATGTTTATGGCATTCAACATTACTGAAGGAAACTGTCCTCAATATTTGTCTATCACTATATCTGACATATATGCCCACTGAATCACAAACACAAGGTGCTTTGAGGGGGAGAAAATATTTCTCTTTATTTCCTTCAGTAATCGTTGGCCAGTAGTCTACTTTCCTCAGAATTTTTGTTTATCAACAGAAAAATCATCAGAAAATCATGGAAAAATACAAAGACTTATACATCATTTGGTATATTTATCTAAAATAGTGAGAATTCAACAAAAAAAAAGACCCCCATAATATTTCCTATTAGTTACTAAAAAGATGAAAAGGTTTGCTTGGTTATTTATCATAATTAAACTTTTGTATACTAATCACAAGTGGCAGAATCTTGCAAATAGAGATATGTTCAAATGAATAAATAATTTGAATTTTCAATATTAAAATTAGAAAAAAATGTAAGTGGGCATTTTATATTGTCTGGTGCTTGTGAGATATATATAGAAAACATAATGATAAAAGGCATTCCTTGAAATTCACAACCCTCATAATAATTTAATAAACTGGGTTGTCATCTAAAAGAATCAGGATGGTTGCCGTGGTGACAGAGATTACCCCTTCAACTTCTTGAGTCTGTCATTTAAAAATCTAGATTCATAATATTTTTTATTTATTAACAATGTATCATACAGATAGAGAAAAATTGCTTTAAATTGGCCACGTAAATCTTAAACAAAATTATAAACTACCTACTCAACAATAAGCTTTGTTATGATTGTAAGTAGATAGAAACTACTTATCACAAGCAAAATGCATGTAGTGTAACAAAAGAACTCAGAAAGACTTCACTACAAAATTATTCTTCAGAATCATTAGAGCAACCTAGTTTCACTAATTTTGGTCCCATTGATGGCTATCGCTGGCATTCTTTTCATTTTTAGTACCCATGGCCTCTTTTCCCAAGTTACATATGAAAAAGTTGATCTCAGAGAGTCTTGGAAAAATCTGTTGGTCCCTGATTGCTATTGGCATCATGGGAGACAGAGAGCTTAGATGAACACATTTTGATAGAATTAAATGCCTAAAGAAGACGAAGGAGAACCAAACTAATAAAACAAATCGTCACTTCTAATTTGGAGACATTTTAAAGATTTTGTCTATTGCAGCGATTTTCAACCTTTCTCATCTCATGGCACACATAAACTAATTACAAAAATTCTGCTGCACACTGAAAAATATATTATATTTTTTGCCGATCTGACAAAAAAAAAAAAAAAAAGGTATAATTTTGATACATCACACCAGACCGCTATTGTTGTGTTGGCTGTTGTCACTTTTTTTATTTGACAATCTAAGGTAAAAGAGGTCAATGCCCCTGACTAAATAGTCAGATATTGCATGTTTTAAAAATTCTTGCGGCACACCAATTGAAAATCGCTGGTCTATTGAGTAATTGTGTGTTCCCCGTGGAATGTGCAGCATTCACTAGGAGACCGGAAAATTCTGCATTATACCTAAGCATTCTAATTTGGGCCACCAAGGGAATCTTGGACCTTGTAAGCCACAATACAATCTTGAAGCTTTACTGGTACCAAAATGGCTTATGATTCTAACCAGGACCGGATGCTAAGACTTATAGGTCTCTAACCTAATTGCAAAGCACACATATCTGGAGATAAATAGTGACTGCTTTGACTTTCTTCTTTGTCCCTGTGTCCAGGATTGGTTCATGTCCAAGTGCACTGTTCTTAAAGACTGTCATGATGTTAAATGCAGGTTTTTTTGCTGTCATACATTGCTGTCATTTTACACACAGTGGAAGCAGTCATCTGTCTATGGACACTAACTATTAAGTAACTAGACACTAGTATTAATATAATAGAAGGGTTTTTCTTTGAAGTTTGCTCAAAACCATAGAGCAATAAATTTCTACTTTACCAATTTAAATCTTTGAAATTTAATTTTGTGTTCTTATACAAGTGGCTCTTAGTTGACAAGATCAATTGAGAGTAACAAAGCAGGCATCAGCTGCTTATGAGGAAAATATCCTTGTGAAGTCTAAATTGGTAGCATGTTGTACTCATTTGGACAGGTGCCTGGATGGTCATCATTTCCTGGCTGAAGTGTGTGGAGAGAGAACTGGCACATTGTGTAGAGGCTTTACTGGATTCTTCAGACATCTGATAGCCACACACGGTGACAGTAGTGATGGAATCCAATCCGCAAAGAAAATGCAATTTGGCAATACAAGATGCAGAGGCATTTAATTTAACCTTAAGTTTGAATCATCAGAAATGAATTTCTTTTGTATTTTATGAGAAAAGAATGTAGGTGTGTGTATGCCTTTACAAGGTTAGCTGTGCTTGTCTACGCTTGCCACCATAGAAGTACTAAGGGTCTTCAAAGGAACATCAGTTAAAAAATCAGTTCATGATGTTCTTGCAAATAAATGCTCATATAAGTCGTCATATTTCTGCTTATTCTGAGCTGTAGAGATGTGTGTGTGTGTGTGTGTGTGTGTGTGTGTGTATGCTAATCTATAACCCCTACTTGCAAAAACTCTGAGTGGATATGCTCAGATCATTGGGTTGTCCTGGTTTGGATTAGGCTAAAGTGCAGCATCAGAAAAAAAAAAAATGGGGCTTTATTTTTGAAATTGGTCTGAGTTACACAACTGGGTTGTGTTTACTCTATTAACTATAGAGTTTCCTCATACACAAGCTTCCACCTACCTTGCAGGAAACACTGGCATGCACCAACACAGCCGATCTGGCCCCATAGAGTACCACCCTGTCCAAGCAGTGTATTTCCCCAAAATAAGACAGGCTGGAGGTCTGTGAAGGATTTCCAGGCAGGATGTCCTTAGCACCTAATCCTGCAGAGATTCTAACTCAAATCTAATCCTCCTGTGTGATTTCCGGAATCTCTTTTATTCTTCTGATGGGCTAACAGATGCATGTGGAACACAAACATACACACACCCCTGCCTCTAAAGGAAAAATATTATTCTAAATGACCATTTTAAGGCCTCTCATTTCACAATGAATGTAGCATTTTATGTAACATTTTAATTTATAATATTTCATCCCTTTTCTGTATTAAAATTCATCACTACATGGAGTAAGAAATCATCTCTTAAGGTGACTCCCTTAGCATGCCCAAAGACCACTCATTCTGTCTTTGACAATATACTGCTTTTTTTTTTTTTGGCCTAAGTTATACAAGGAGCCAATCTTCTCCACAGCCCTTGTTGGTTAGAATAGGAGGAAAGAAGCAGGGTAGTATTGGCAGGGGGACATTCTAAGTTTAGTTTTTCAATTCACTTGTAAAATATTTAACCCTGTAGATGACTTTAGATTTTAAAAAAGATCATTTGCCTACCCATAGGACTAGACCAATGCCATCAATAGTAATAAATTGTGAGCCACATATGTAATTTGAAAATTTTAAGGAGCCACATTGAAAAAGTAAAAATAATTATAAAAATTAATTTTAATAACATATTTACTCTAATAAGGCTATCAGGGCTCGCTCACCCAGAGAAGCAGAACCAGTAGGAAATTTTGCTAATATATTTTATATTGAGACATTCATTACGAGGAGCTGTCCTATATGATTGTGGGGACTGGCTATGTAAGTCAGGAAGGGAAGGTCATGGGAAAACTTGAGCCCAGTGCAGGGACCAAAACCATAGCCACAGAGAGAATTTCTTCCCTTTCCCTCAGAAACCTCAGGTCTGTTTACAAGGCCTCCCAATGGAATCAGACAAGCCCACCCAGATGATCCAGAATTGTTTTCTTAGTTAACATCAATGGATTAGGGATTTTGATTACATCTGCAAAACACCTTCGCAGCAACTCTTAGAGTAGTGTTCATTTCAATGACTTGGTGTAGTAATTTAGCCAAGATGACATATAAATTTAAAACCATCACCTCATTATATCCAACATTATATCATTACAATCTGTAATTAATGTAAACCTATTAATGAGCTATTTTACATTCTTCTTTACAGTAAGTCTTCATAATCCAGTGTGTACTTATCTTTATATCATATCTCAATTTGGACTAACCACATATCATGTCCTTAATATGCACATGTGTCTAGTGGTTACTGCATTGGACAGTGTAAGTCTGGATGGTGATAAACAGTAATGAGGCAGATTGTCTTGTGTCTTTAGAACTGTTCTGAAGATACAAGTTCTGTGTGTGTGTATGTGTTTACTGTTAGCTTTTTTCCCCTATCATCTGTAAGATGAAATTTTATTATGCCTTTGTAAACACAATACATTTCTTAAAACATTGATCAAAAGTTTCCACACATGTAACGCTATATGACATATTACAGTGCAACACTATTTTTGTTACATAATTATGAAAATACTATAGAACCCAAACGCAAAAGGGTAAGCAAAAGGAATATAATTCTGAGCCATCTCAACATATTCTTGGAGATCATTTTGCCCTACAGGGGCACTTGGCAATGTCTAAAGGCATTTTTCATGGTTATGACTAGGGATGAAACTATAGCCATCTAGTTCATAGAGGCCAGAGATGCTGCTAAATGCCATGAGTGCACAGAATAGACCCACTGCATTCCAAATGATCCACTCAACCCAAGAAGTCAATGATGCTAAGATGACAAACCCTGCTTTGAAGTAGGTTCTGTAGACATATAAGGAAGAAATTAAAAAAAAACACAAAAAACACAACACAAAAAACACACATGAGAAATCAAGGAAGATGAACCTTTCCTGTGCCCTGTGGAGATCTTTCCTGGCACCTTAGTGAATTGTGTTTTTAGAGATGTGAGTATCTTAACTCTTTTGTATCTCTATTTCCATATTCAAAGACAGGGATGGAATGAGGGTAGAGCAGTGGCCCTGCATAGTCCGATGATGAATTAATGAGGAAAAATGAGGGAAGGAAATCTTCACAGTGGTGATTACCTCCTTAACAGGAGAACAGGAATCAGTAACTGTCTTTTCTGAAGAATTTAGGATTTCCTTATGGTTAGTCTTGATTTTAAACTTATAGAAAATTTACCAAAATTTAAAATCTCTTTTACAAATGGAGAGTTTAAAATATATACAGTAATTAGCACCATGTCAGAGCATCTGTGGGATAAAGTTGTGATAATTAAATAAGTAAACCTCATTAGCATTTTCCTAAGAAAAACCATGGAATTTAAGATTAAATCACTTTTCAGAGGTAGTAATCATATTTGCAAACTCTAATCTCAAATTATATCTATCCAAATTAACTGCAAATTCAGAATTAACTTCATTTTCTAACCCTTGCAATGCATAGATACTAAAGCTAGCAGCAAATTACATATATTTCTTAAAACCTGATGTTTAGAAAAATGTAACAACTAACTCATTTTATGAAATGGGTCATATCTGCTTACAGTGATTATTGGTTAAATTAAATAGCAAATTCTGATTATAAATATAGCTTAGAGTCACTGCTTCTGATATATACATATTTTATGAGATAGTTGTTATAGTTCATTTCACAAATTCTTAATTTAATATGTAAAAACTAAATCTTCCTAAATCTAAGTGACATTCTTACTAAGTATTCTTAATTTGTATGGAGAGAAACTGATATAAAACAGCCTGTCCGGAGTAGCACAGTGTTTGAACATCAACCTATGAACCAGAAGGTCATGGTTCAATTCCCAGTCAGGGCACATGCCTGGGTTGCAGGTTTCATCCCCAGTGTGGGGCTTCCATGAGGCAGCCAATCAGTGATTCTCTCTCATTGATGTTTCTATTTCTTGCTCCCTCTCCTGTCCTCTCTGAAATCAATAAAAATATAATTTTTTTAAAAAGAGAATAACTGATATAAAACATAATTATACTTTGGGATCAATTTTCACACTCTAAACAGTGACAATATATTTCCATTGATGTAAGTTTTTAAGCTTTTTCAAATAACTCTAATCTGAGGTAATTCACATTTTTTCTTTATTTCAATAAATGAGTAATTTTTTGTAGCAATATGTTATAAAATCCTTTTAGGCATCTATAACTTGTTATTGTTAGATATAATGATTTAGGCATCATGGTTAATAGCTATGTAGTCATAACTATGGTTCATATTTTGCACATTTTCAAAAAGACATTTTAAATGATAAATTTTATTTTCCCTTAGAAATACGCAAAGAAAAAACTGAAAAAGAGGAGAAACCTGAAAGGAAACTTCAAACTAAAGGTAAATGTTTAATTTTGTGTTTATTCTAATTTTTATTTAGTGTATCATACACATTTATATGAGGAAGGGAAGTTTTCATATTTAGTGTTCTTTGTTTCAATTTTTGATAGTGTTTAAATAAGTACCTTTACTTCTCATTTAACTTCAGGCACACATATAGAAATAATATTTAATGATTGGAATAGAAGTAACTTCAAAATGTATAATAATCTTTAAATTATTTACATCTGATATTTACTAAGATAGTACCACAATCATATTTTTGACTTATTAGCAAAATTTTTAATAATCCTATATAATAAAAGGGTAATATGCAAATTGAAAGGCAGAATGACCAGAACACCTGTGACCCCTCTCCCAGCTGGCCCCGCCCCCCCTTGGCCCCTTTCTCAGCCAGCCTGCCGTTGGCTCCCATCGGTGAAGGCCAGCTGGACCTTACCAGTGCACAAATTTGTGCACTGGGCCTCTAGTATACTATAATAAGTGAAGGTTCAATTTATCTTAACCTTGAATTTTTTATTCCATGCAATACCTTTAAAATATTTAGTGTAGAAATTACATTACCTCAATGTGTACTGCAAGGCGTTACAACTTTCTTACAAAGCCTTAGGTGGTAGATGGAAGGTGAGGCATGATGATTAATATTCCTTTCAAGTGAACTGAACCCAGTAACTACAGTGCTGCATGACCAGCAATGTCTTGCTCATTTTACAAGCCTAATTTTTGTGTGTGTGTGTTTGGGGGGAGGTGGCCCATGGAGTCATATAACTTTAAAGAAACATAGAAAGCAAAAAACATATTCTAAATATGTCCAGGTCTCCTCAATGGTCAGTTTCACATGAGTTTTGGGTGAAACTGACCATTTTAATTTTTGCTAGGGCAGAAAGAAAACATAATTACTATTATAGTGTGATACAGACAGAAAGTAAAAAAAGTTTGGAGGGATAAAAATTGAATGTTGTCTAATATATATTATGTCAAAACTGGATAATGCAAAATTACCTGTAGTAAATATCAAAGTTGCAAAATAGTACAGTTTCAAATAATAGAAGTAATCATTAATCTAAAATTATACCAATATGTGAATCTATACTTAAAATGTCATTTTAAAAAGATATGCTTCATGTACTTCCTGTTGTGAAGACCTGGAATCATTCTGCAGGCATTCTATCTTTTAATCCTATTGTTTGAATTCATTTCATACTGGCCAGCCAATTCTTATACAATCAGGGACATTGAAGCTTACTCAATTGAAACCTATTTATATTTGTAGCTAGGGAACTAATGTCTTCTTACTTTTCCCTTTCCTTTTTTGGTTCTTAATTCCGTTGGTCAGGGAAATTGGACACAGCTCTTAGGTACAGATTGACTAGCCGTGACTGAGCTGGCTCTGCGTTTCTATCTGCTGGGGGTTAAACAGAAACTCAACTGGTTCCACACCAGTGGGGTCTCTGCTGTTTTATCCTGCAGACTGTACGATTAATTTAATAGCAGTGCTGCCGGAGCGGATGGGGGGATGCAGATGGCACCATTTCCATTTTGGACCTGGCTCTATTAGAATCCTGCTGTTAAAGACTTTGAGCAGTGGGCTGGAGAGTGGGTTTATTAAACGAGAGAGTTTTGCATAATTAAAACAGAGAATTTGGCTGAGGTTTAAAATAACTTTCTCAAAGGCTTGGCTAGAGATTAATACCTGAATATATATCCTGAAACTTCAGCTGTTCAACACTGAAATGGGCTTCACAGATAGTTTCTTTTTCTCCACAGTTTTTCTGTGTGAGTAGTAACACAATATTTTGTTTTACTGCTTCGTTTCCTCATCCAGGTAGAATAATGCCTACTTTTTTTTTTTAGTCCCAAGCTGTTCAGGGAGAAAGTAAATGTGGTTTTATAACTGTTCCCATATGTAGATAAATATATGTTTTTATATATGCCACATTCCATAACAGTTACAGTTAGATGTGATAGATCATTAGAAATTTAATTGTTATCAAGGCATTTTGAACGATTGAAAGAAAAGATACAGTATATTCAAGTAGTTAGTAGCCTGCAATGATTACAGACAAACCAGCAAATATCTGAGTCTATAAAGATCCATTATGCTGAAGCTGGTGTATTTTGGAGGGAGATAAAAATGTTGGTGATGATAGAAGTTACATGCCATCCTATTGTCTCTATTTTTTCCTCCTTCAAGGGACTTATATACAATTTTAAAGGTTTTAAGAGTGTGAAGTTATTGGGAAAGCCATGAAATCCTACACTTAGGTGATTTACTCATCTACTGGAAAGCAGAAAACAAAAGAATATGAATCCCAGAGAACACACATTTCCAAAATAATTTCATGTTATATGCTAACTTATTTATTTTTAAAGTATCAAAGAATTAATGTTTTAATTCTGTCCCTTTTTCATGTAAAATTAGGTGATTTTTATAGTCATTTACATTATTTAAGTGATTTTAATTCATGAGGCCAAGGTAACTTTTATTCCTATTTTGTCCATCTATTTATTTTGTTTGATATTTTTTGTTAGGGAACAAAAGGAACAGTTTTACGAAGCTCAAGAGTAAGCCCTTTAATTTTTAACCTGGCAATGAGTACCTATTTTGGCTTTAAGGTTTAAGCTCTAAGATGTTAATTGACGTTTATATATTGTTATTTTTGCCCACATAAAGGAGGTGGTAACTTACTTTATGATCAGAATAGTGTATATACTTGTGACCTTGTGTTGAACTAATAACATGGTCTATTCCTACTTCTCCTCTTCCACTGCTATCTCCTCAACAATCAATCTCTCAATCAGATTATGAGAGTCACTCCTTCACTGATTTCCCTGCATTAACCTCTAAAATCCAGGCAATTCATGCTACTCACAGACTTAAATCTATCTGTTGCCATCACAGAGCCTTAGAGATAAAGCCACATATTCTGCCGGCGCATATAAAGCCCTTCTCATATGATCACTGGCAGCCCCACACATTCCCAGCTTTGTGCACTTGAACACATACCCTCCCTCCTCTGCAACCTACTCATCAACTCCCCTTCACTCTCAGATCTCCTCCTGCTTCCCCGTGCCACTCCAGACCCCTGGCTTCCTCTCTGCCTTAGACAGGCTGAATTGTTGGGCAGTCTCTAAGTAGGCACTGCCGCTGTCTCATAACTCTGGGCTTTTGTATACAGTTCTCTCTGGCCATCTGGCCATTCCTGTGTAGTCACTTGGCAGGCTTCTGCTCATTTCTTTGGTTCTCAGATAGAATGCAAGTTTCTTTAATTGGCCTTCTTTGCTGTCCCTTAATCTGGGGCAGAGACCCTTTCTCCATGGTACTGTTACGCCTCTGCCTTTACCCTTTAAGCATTTTGACACAATTTAAAAAAAATGTTTTCTTTTATTGATTTCAGAGAGAAGGGAGAGGGAGAAAGAGATAGAAACATCAATGATGAGAGAAAAATCATTGATCAGCTGCCTCCTGCATGCCCTGTACTGGGGATCAAGCCTGCAACCAGGGCATGTGCCCTTGACCAGAATCGAACCCCGGGACCCTTTAGTCTCCAGGCCGATGCTCTATCCACTGAGCCAAACCAGCTAGGGCTTGACACAAATTTTAATTGTGGGTATCTTGACGACCTAACTGACTGAGGGCAAAAACTATATTTGTCTTCATACATGTTCTAGGTCAACCCTGGCATTTACTCCTATTATTCTGTTTCCTTGTCTATGAACAAAGAACTTCAGACTCAGTGGTCTCTCAGATTCCTACCAGCTCTGAATGTGTATTAATATCAAATTAATTTTTTAACATCTGGCAAACTACCCAACACATGAAACACACTCAATAATGTTGAAATAATGAATTAATTAAGTATCCATTTACTCTATTTTGTTAAGCTGTATTTAATTCCTATGAGCAATTTTTCCTTTGAGATTTCTGTTTTATTCAGCTTTAATTGGACCACTCTAATGTCAAATTTATGTGGTCAACAGCAATTGAAGTATTTGATAGTGAGTTTCATATTAGAACAAAACAATCTGTAAGATGCAATTAGGAAACACCCACAATAAAATTTATAATATAATGATATAGATTAAAGTAATACAGATTAATTTGGACAATTTTGAAAACAAAACAAAAAAAAAAAACAAAGAAAAGGAACCACAATGTAATTATCCAGAGATAAATACTAACATTATTTTTCTCCATTTAGTTGTGTGTGTTTTTAATTGCACATTGTTTTGTTTCTTTGCAATTGCAAATTTTCTTGTTGTTTTCAGATAACATTTAGGCTTCTATTTAACTATTAAGCATTTCAATTTACTCATAGAACAGAACAAACAAAAAAAGACTAGAACCTGGTAGAAAACACATACCGAGATAAGAGAACCTTGTCCATGATGTCTCCTAGACAAAAGGAGGGCCTTTTAGGACTCAGAACAGTATGCTTCTGCTCTACCACCTGGATTGTCTCGTGTTCAGGTGCCAAACTGACCTCAGAAATGGTGAGAAAGTTCACATGGCAGAAGTGTGTGCTGACCGATGGCATGTGGTCAGCATCAGAGTGAGCCAGCCAAGGGAAAGGGGGGTACCTGGAAGGCACATATTGTACATGGAAAAACTGGCCATAGCCATCACATGATAATACACATTCATTTATTTACAGCACTTACTTTGTGCCAGACATTATACAGAGCCCTAAAAAGTTAGAGTAATCAGACTCAGTTCAATGAGAAATCCAGAAAAGCAAATACAGAGTTATACCATCAGGTGGTATAACTCCACAAAGAGATGTCCTGGAGGAGAGATCGTGGTTGAGGAGGTAACTGGCTATCTTGGTTGCAGAGTAGGTTTGACTGTAGTTTTCTGGTAGGGCCTTAGAGGCATGGGAAGGTTGAGATTTAGGCCTTTCGTAGGGCTGTTGTAACAAAGCATCAAAAGCTGAGTGGCTAGCCCCAGCTGGATTGGCTCAGTGGATAGAGCATCGGCCTACAGACTGTAGGGTCCCAGTTTTGATTCCGGTCAAGGGCACATGCTGGAGTTGCAGGCTCAGTCCCCAGTACCAGGCATGCAGGATGCCAATCAATGATTCCCTCTCATCACTGATGTTTCTATCTCTTTCTCCCTCTCCCTTCCTGAAATAAATAAAAATATATATTTTTCAAAAACTTAGTGGCTTAAAATAACATAACTTTATTGTCAGTGACTGTGGTTAATTAAATTAATTTGCAAACCATCAATTGATAGCCAAAGTCGAGGTCTCAGCAGGGTTGATTTTCTCAGGGGACTGTAAGGGAGAATCTCTTCACGCTTCTCCCAGCTTTCTGGTGGTTGGCTGGCAATCTTTGGCTTGTAGATGGATCCCTCTGATCTCTGCTTTTATCTTCAAATGCTGTTCTCCTCGTGTCTCTGTCTCTCCTCCCTGCGCATATCTGTTTCTGTCCAAATTTCCCATTTTCGTAAGAACATCAGTCATGCATTAAGTCCCACCCTAGTGACTGCATTTCAAGCTAATTACCTCTGAAGACGAACCAAGGTCACATCTGTTTGAGGTGACACATTCAACCCATAGCAGTTACCATATGCGCAAAGTCAAAGGAACATTTTATATAATTTTTATTTACATATACATGTTTATTTTTCAATTGTAATTTATATTCAATAATATTCTGTATTAGTTTCAGATGTACAGCATGGTGGTTAGAAAATCATGTACTTTACAGAATGGTTCCATTTTTAAAAAGTATATATTTTTATTGATTTCAGAGAGGCAAGGGGGAGAGAGAGAGAGAGAGAGAGAGAGAGAGAGAGAGAGAGAGAGAGAGAGAGAGAGAGAGAAACATCAATGATGAGAGAGAATCATTGACCGGCTGCCTCCTGCATGCCCCTGACCAGGGATTGAGCCAACAACCCAGGCATGCGCCTGGACCAGGAATCGAACTGTCACCTCCTGGTTCATAGGTTGACACTCAACCACTGTGCCACACCTGCTAGGCTGGTTCCATTTTAAAAAACGGTAATTTATATAAAAATAATGCTGATTGGTTTAGAGTGGTTTCTGGGAATCAATTACACAGCAGGAATCATAAGCTGGCATAGGATTTTGCTGAAGATTGTGGTTCAAAAGCCAAAAAATGCAGGACATTAAAATGCATCTAAATATCATGTAGCCCTTTATAAAAACGCTTTCAAAGCCCACAAATTAGTTTAGTCAGCTTATATAAACTTTGCCTTTTGCCTTCTCTCAGCTGTATATAATTGACTCATTAAAGTACAAAATATATTTTCTTTTCCTCTCTGGCAACCGTGCAAAATAAACCTGGGAAATGAGAACAGAAGACTATGCAAAGCTGTGTCACCTCCATAGTGACTGTTCCCTTAGGAGGACGTGATTAGGTTCTGACAGGCTCTGTAGCCCTGGGTGAAGGGGAAGTTACCCACATGATTAAACCAGATTTCAGAGTAAATCTCATATTTTGGAATTTAAATTTATGTTTTGTGATTTAACATATATGTATCAGATGAGCTTTTTAATTTGGGGTAATTTGCCTAATCTTCACTTTAATAATACATAAATGAATGTAATTTTATTATGGAAAAGATGTGTGTATGGTATTATAGGCTAGATTGTAGATAACATGCTTAGAGAATCCAATCACCACACTTTGGCTCATAGAACAAGTTTATAATTCTGGGATGTACAAGGCAGCATAGTTTTGGGAGAAGAATGCTAGTTTAGCTCTCTGATAACTATATTTCTAGTCTATTCTTCAAGAGACTCTTATGAGCCTGTGTTTTCTTCTCCAGGGACAAAGAGATTCAGGCTAATTGACCTTCCTGATTCCAACCAGCTCTAAAGTGGGGTGCTTATATTAAATTTAAAATGATAAATCCTTCCCGTAGCAGGAATGAATAATACAATCTTTGAAAAGTTTCTGTACTCAGGAATACATCATTACATATTGCTTAAAGTGTGTAGATCATTTTGCCTGAGCACAGAATGGAAATTGTACTAATCAGTTACAAAAAATGTAAAACACACGCAGAGACATATATACTAACCAAAGGTATATCTGGCATTTTTGTTTAGTGGTGGCTAAAGCAGAATTTTTAAAGGAGTTTAAAGTGAATTTGTATCCTGCTCTTCTTTCATAAAAAAAAATGATGAATGCAAGCATGGATATATATGAAAGTTATGAAGCTGTTTGAAAATTTGACATACTTAAAATTTGTAGACCACTTCAGTGCTAATAGCTTCCACAAGATAAACACCAGAAAGCTGAGAAGCAGTGAAATTAATTAAAAGAAAAATCAGCAAAATCTATTACAGCTAACCATGTTCCCCGAAGTCTTTTATAATATGAAGATATAATGATCACTTGCTTTTCCATCTGATTTGTTTTGATTTGAGCACTCAAAACTCATCCCATACAGTAGCTCTGAGGTCAAGTATGAATTCCAGTTTTGGTTCATTAAATTTATTTGCTAACCATCCACTGAAGAATATAGTAGTCTATCCAAAATAAAACCTAAAAAAAAAATCTGACACCAAAACTTTTGATTTTTGAACTAAGAGCAGAGAGATCAGCAGAGGGCTCTGACAGTCTGGCCCTGCGTGCCTACGGCTGGGCCCCTAGGAAGGCTTTGCTGGATAAGAGCCTCAAGGTCAGGAGCACTGTGCGCTCGGATACACTTCAGAAAAGGACACAGAGCCTGACTGGCAGGTTGCCCGAGCCGAGCGCTGTGGAAGCACAGAGCACAGCTTGCAGAGTGCTGGAGAGGGACCATATGGGGAAGTTTGAGAGACACACTTCAGAGTTGAGTTGAGCCGAATGTTCTGGTCAGGGAAAGGTCAGAATCTGGGCAAGTGCAGAAACAGCAGGGCCATGCCAACTCGGGTGCCAAACATCAGGGCCATTCCAACTGGTGGACTCCATTTGTTTTTAATTATCTGCCTACCGAAGGGACTTTTGTTTCTTGTAAATAAGGATGACAAACAAATTAAGCTCCAGCAGGTGCAACCAGCTTATTTTACCCTGAGCTAAAACTGGCCTCGCTAAGATGTCACCTGCCAAACAGATCTGGTGACAGAAAAGAGGGTACCTTTTTCTTCTTCTTCCCCATGCAAACTTCTAGTTGGGGGTTGTAAGTAAAGAGATGTACAAGGAAATGCAATCACCAGAGCAAATGATTTTTTATTTTGGAGTGATCATTAAGGCCGTTTCACTGATGATTGCATTGTTTTGATGAAAGACATTTCAAAACTTGGTATTTGAGCTCAGTCTTGCCAAAGTGTGAAGTTTCTGTCCAAGAAGATTTAGTGGCTGTCTGCCATGTTGAACAGCTCCCCTAGAGCACAGGATCCAGCTGCTTCAGAACACTCTGACGGTGCCATTTCTGAGGGGGCTAATGAAATGCCAGCATACAGGATTGTGTCTGCAAATCAAAACTTAGACTGCGAGGAACCAGATTCTCCCACAGGGTGAGAGAAAAGAGGCATTCAGATGCTGCTTTGAGTCTGAATGCAGCTCTGTCGCTCTTCTGATTTTGTGTGAATGCTCCCATTTGCACCCGGGCACACGTCAACCAGAAAATCCTTTAGTGCTGTGGACAGCCAGCTGTCCGGGGTGGGAGAGGTCTGGTCCTTCGCAGAGGCAGAGACGCAGATTAGGTGTTCTCCTGGGGGCCTTGCCAATCAGGGTTCCGAAAGCACAGCTTATCTCACACAAACTAGGTTTCCCCTAGAGAAACTTTAAAAGAGGCTTTGTTTCTGCCAAGATTTTATTTTATTTTTTTCAGCTTAATTAATAGTAATCCAAAGACACTGAACTAAGCTATCTGTGGCCATGTGTGAATACTGATGTCCTCTCCTTATTTTGTCAGATAGTTATATTGCATTTAGTAACTCAGAAACACCTCAAAGAATCATTGAATGTGGAAAGGAAAAAATAATGTTCTAGGATGTAGTTTTCTTTTGTTCCTCACTGGCTTTTAATTAGTTAAGAGATTTTTAATACATTGTAAAAATTGTTTATGATGGAAGCAAACTGTACTTATTATATCTATACCACATCATCTATGAATAGAATTGTACTGGAAGATGAAAATAACTCTTCTTGTAATACTTTGGAATTTCACTTATTCAAAAATATCTATTAGGAGTCCACTATGTGACAGACACCATATGATGAGGCACAGATGCAAAAATAAAATAATACACAGTAGTCCCTAAAGAGACTTCACCTACTGGGTTGTCAGATATATGAACCATTGCAGTATTATTGTTTACTTGCTAAAATAGAATTATGCACATGGTATAGTTGGTGTATAAAATAAGTAGAGGTCAAAAAACATTTCATAGAGGTGAAGGCATGGGGGTGTGGAAATTCCAGGTAAAAGACAAGCAGTGGGGAGATGCAAAGGCATTAACAGGGCACGCGGTGAGCTTGTGGAACTCCAAGAGTTTTGTTATAATGGGATGTAAAGTTCAAGGGGATATAGCACCTACTATGTGACAGATACCATGCTAAGCACTGAGGGACATAATCTTTTAACTGGTCAATAGTATAATCAGATATTCATGTTATCAAGGTTACTCTGAGAACATAAAAACTAAACCTAAAGGTTCAAGGGACTAGTCAGGATATTGTAATAACTAGAGGCCCGGTTTTGTGCACCAGTGAGGTCCCTCAGCCTGGCCTGCGGGATTGGGCCAAAACTGGGTCTCCGACATCCCCTGAGGGGTTCCGGATTGCGAGAGGGTACAGGCCAGGCCAAAGGACCCCACCAGTGCTCGATCAGGGCCAGAGAGTGACCACAGGAGGGCTCCAGGGTGTGTCTGGCCCATCTTGCTCAGTCCGGATCAGCCGGACCCCAGCTAACCTACTGGTCAGAGCATCTGCCCCCTGGTGGTCAGTGCATGTCATAGCTAGTGGTTGAGCGGCCTTAGCATATCATTAGCATATTATGCTTTGATTGGTTGAATGGACGACTGGACACTTAGCATATTAGGCTTTTATTATATAGCATATGTGTAATCATATACCTAAGAAGGACATCCTACTTCAACTTTTGAAATTGTCTCTTCTTTTTCCTTCCACTCCCTTACTAGCTTAATTTCTTCTCATCTTTTGTATCTGTAGATGTCAATTCTACCAAGGGGCCTTCTCCATACACACAAACTAGATTGGGTCTCATTGTGCACATTGACATGCCACCAGAAATATATATATTTTTCATAGCAGCTATACTAAGTTCAATTAACTATCTGTATAATTATTTGTTTAGCATCCATCATCCGTTAGCTTGTTGACATCATGGAGTCTCTCTTGTCTAGCAGGGTCTTTAGTACTTGGCAGATGCTCTTTCTATATTTCTGTGTAAATAAATGATTGGCAGAAAATGTAATATTGGATAAAAGAAGATGGGTAAGAGGAATATTAAACAGGTATGAAAGAGTTTGGTAAATGAACAAAATGGAAAATAAAAGACAAATCCTAGGTGAGTTCCATGTTTCTAGCTTAGATAATTGGAGGTGCCATTAATAAGATGTATGATTACATTGTGGGGTAAGATTATGTCTTAAGTTGGAACCTGACTATATTAATTAATTGGATCACAGTTCATATTAAGTTACATTTTGTTTACTTTGGAGGGATTTGGTGTCATCCTAGTCTCATCTCACTATATTTTCAAAAACTTTCATTATGAATTGTTTCTGTAGAAGATTAACATGTACTATTTAGGTTGGTTATACTTTGCTTGATTATGTCCTGAATTTTTATGCTCATATTTTTGGCATTTCTCTAGTATTGAGCCGGACTCCTTTGGTACATAGCATAAGAAATTTTAAAACTTTTTCATTTAATTAAATTAAACTTGAAAATTTGGGAAAGCTGAGGGGTAATCTTATCTTTGCAATTAGACCTAGTTTTGTTATAAAGTAAAAATAGAAGTAAATAAATCTATAATTATCTTAATGATTAAACCTCTCTGTAAAACCTCATGTCAGTTAAAGAAAGTTTTCTAAAGGCAGAAAGTAAGTTTTTGACATCAAAGACTGCCTTGTAATCATCTCATCATTTATTCTGTTTACTTTAATAAAAAGTATTGTCTGTTTCTTTCCAGTTACCCACAGAGAAAAAGACAAAGTAAAAGAAAAAGAAAAACCTGAAAAGAAAGGTATAGTGTTTTTCTTACTGCTGTTTTTAGACATTGGTTCCTTCCTGTTTGGCCTCTTCTTTACATCAGATTTTAGGTTATCATAAATTTATGTTTTTATTTATATTATGACAATTTTATTATAATTGAATCTAAAAAGAGTAATTTCTGGGTTGAAGCAAATGAAATGCTTAAGACCCTTGAACTCTATTGCATACTTCGATTACCTATTAGACCAGACTTTTTAAATTTTTATTTTTGTCTTATTTATTTGTTTAGAATATGCAAGGAAGATTCATTGTTTAATGCATAAAGATACATTGTTAAAAGCTTCCTGCCTTGTTCCCACCCTCCAGGTTCCTATTCCATCCTACTTACACATATACATAGTAAAAATACTTTTATAAGTTTTATGTATGTCTTTCAGAGCTTCATCATGAATTTGTAAGACAATATAATTTATTGTTTCTCCATATTTTTCCACACAAAATTTAGCTTGTCCTCAATTCTGATTTTTATAATTTATCAATATTATCTAGAGAACTTTCATTATCAGTAAATAGGTACTTTCCTCATTCTCTTAAAAAAAACTGCATTTAAATAGAGATATTTTTTCACTTTAACTGCTTGTTATGTATAGATTCAAGGAGTTAAGTATGAACTTTAGCAATTTATATTTCTGGTGTAACTACAAGTACTCATTACCTATTTCTCCTGATAATATGTGTGCATGTCATTTGGGTATATATCCTTGGTCTGTCACTTTTCAAATATATATTTTTTTCAGTTTTGTAGTTAATGTAAGGGTGTCTGTGTGTGGGAATAGATATGTGTGAGTATGTGTGTTTATTTTCTAAGTTTGCATGCAGCTGGATAGGTTAATATTACTTTTGGTATTTCTGCTTTTAAATCTTTTTCCATAGATTAAATCAATAGTTAATAATATTTTACCCAAGTTTTAAAAACTCTCACATTTCACTTTAATTAATCAAAAATCCATTTTAATGTATGATGTGAAATAAAATTCTCGGTTACTTTTTTGCTTGTGTTTTAAAATGGATTATGCCTAGGATATTTGGGTTAGACTTCAGTTGATTTATGGATCCAGGGCACGCGTAGACTGCTGAATTATCTTGTTATCTGAAACATTCCCTTAGCTAGAATCCTTTATGATATTTAGGAATCTATATTATTATTTAATTTTCTATGATATACTTAATTCTCATTATTTTCTTCAGTAAATAGTATGTAAATATTGAGGAATGTGTGGTGATTTTGGAAACTACCAAACCATATAGTTTAATGTATTTGAACTACAAAAATAAGCTGCGCATGCTGTTGGACTTCTTAAAACTCCTTTAACTTAAACTTTGTGAGACACAAGGTTTTACCAGTCTGTGTAAATATAATTTAAGTTAATAATATAAATTCATATTGTCTTATTAATTTATTACATAGACAATGCAAAGCTATGTTTCAGGTATCATGTTTAATACTATTCAATTAAAAAGTTGTACTTCGTACTTTTATATGATTAATTTTTATGGATAGTACTCTATGAAAGGTGCTGTCCCTTGAAAGTATTTGGTAAAAGTTTTGGTGATCAAAGCGTCATCGGATTGGAGAGCATTTGGGAAGCAGCGACCAGAGAAGCTAAACATCTTGCCAAAGCATAAGACAGTCCCATGCAGTGAAGCCTATTATTCAGTGGTGGCCTTGTCCAGAAACACTGAGCTTAATCAGAGCTCTAGTCCTGATTTAAATATTTCTTTTTATTAATCCTAAAGACAGTACTTCTGCCTGATAAAATGATATATCTTTCAACAAATTCTTATAAAGTTGTTCTCTCTCAGTTTGTCTTTAAAACTTCATCTGTTGGGAATAGTAAAAATGAGATTGAGAATAGCATCCAAAATACTATCTCAGTCTTAACTCCAAGTCTTTAAAATTGGAGTCTATTCAGATATTATTACATTGGTAGCTCTTTATTTCTGAGTTAGGCTCATTAAAGTCATAAATCTTTGAAATAGTTCATTATTTTGTTGGTTATAAGACTGAGGTAAAGAGAAAACTTGGTTTTAAAATCTATTAAAAGTGTGTACTAATATAAAATTTTCTGTTTAAGCAACTCACAAAGAAAAAGTTGAGAAAAAAGAAAAACCAGAAACAAAGACAATGGCAAAAGGTAACTTTTCTCTTGATTATTTTCATAACTGAATTATTTTTCTGTTAAAGTTTACATTTTGGGTAACAGCTGGATGATTGTAAGCATTCACAGTTTCCTTTACATAAAACACTAATTTGGCCTTACATTTTAAGTTTAATATTTAAAGAGTAATAAAACTGAATACATATTTAAAAAAATTAAAAAAACAAAACAAAAACTGAATACATAAAACAATTGAGCACCTCAAAATTTGAGAGGAGAGTAAAGAACTTCCCCATATGTGGTAGGCAGAATTTTGGACCCCATGCCTTTCATCCCTTGATGTCATCCCAGTGACTATGTTACACTATATAGCAGAAAGGAGTTTGCAGAAGTAGTTAAAATTCATATAAAATACAGAAATTTTCCTGTATTATCTAAGTGACCTCAATGTAATTTCATGAACTTTTAAAAACCTTAGAGAAGAGGCAAAAGAGAAAGATTTGAAGTGTCAGAAGAACTTGACCTTTGTTGCTCTCCTAAACATCCTTTTTATTTTATTTTATTTTTTTTTTAATTTCTTTATTGATTAAGGTATCACATATTTGCCCTCATGCCCCCATTCCCATCCCACACCCCTCCCCACACATGCCCCCACCCCCCTATTGTCCCCAACCACTGGTTAGGCGCATATGCTTGCACCCAAGTCCTTTGGTTGATTTCTCCCCTTTACCCCCACCCTCCCCTATCCTCCCTCTGAGGCCCGACAGTCTGATCCGTGCCTCCTTGTTTCTGGGTCTGTTCTTGTTCATCAGTCTATGTTGTTCATTATTTCCACTAGATGAGTGAGATCATGTGCTATTAGAAATACACTTATAAGAACCGAAAATGAGACCAGCAATAATGGTTATGGTGACAGGAAATGAATCAGTCTGTAGTGAGTTTCTTTCTGGGCCAACAGTTCTTTTGAGACCCAATTTCAATGTCCAACAGTTCCTTATGTGTACATGTCAGCACTGACATTTCAGTTCTGGATGGTGGAGAAATGGTGGTAATGCAGGTCTGACTCTCTCTGGTTTGGTCCTGGGCAACCTGCAGTGATGCACAGCTGCTAACTGCTAGTATGGGAAGACCAAGTCAGCATCTTCCATCTCTGGACTGCTTCTCTTCTGTCTTCATGGCTGGAGTAGTCCTGTCGATTCCTCTCTGTTGCTGGAATCCACATGGTCTCGGACTTGTTTTCTGAAAATATACAAACATATTCTCGACCAAAAGTTAATAAAGGAATATTTTCTATAAATTTGACTTGGGATCCTATTTCATTTTTTGCCCAAATGATTTTCCTCTGGCTTGTTTTGACACCTTGTGTGTTTTTCATGGGTGTCTTGCTTTTAGCCTTACAATTAATTTTCTAAAGTATTAATTTTCTAGATGTAATTTACTTACAGGTTATTTTTAGATAAGAAAATTGAGGAGGCCACATGGAAAGTGTGAGAAAAATTCTGCAACACAATGAATGAGTGTGAAAGCCCATTCCTCCCAGAGCCTCTAGTAAGAGATGCCACTCTATTAATAACTTGATTTTAGCCTTGTGGACACTAAAAAGAGAATGTAATTGAGCCACATGGTGCCAATACTTTTGAACCATGGAAACTAGGAGATATTAAATGAATGTTGTTTCAATTAGATGTTTTAGGTAATTTGTTACTATGACAATAAGGTTTACAGCTTTTGGCCAGTATTACACATTGAGTTTGATTTTTAGAAGATTTTAATTCAGGATTGTTTTTTAAGAAGAAAAAGTAAATCATACATTTTGATTAATATTTTAACCATTGAAGCCCCAAGTTCTTAATACTAAACCCCCCAAAATCAAATACACGATTAATGTAAACTATTTTGGAGGATTGCATGTATCAACTTATACTATGCCAAATTTGTCTACCAGTGGTTTGATAGTAGGAAAATATAAAATTTAATTGATATTTCAATATGAACTATTAAAATATAGGTTTTGTGTGATCATAATAGTTTAGAAACTTCAATGCAGCATTTTCAAGGGATGAATGAATCATTTAGATGAAAATTGTAATCTGTTTTCAAAATTTAATGTGTTTATTTATGTAATGTCAAATAATTGGGTATTTGAGACAGATATATATTTTACTAAATTTTTCAATGAGATAACCAAATATCATTTTATTGAAGTTAAGATGGATGAAAGAAAGTCTGATTCTCATTTTGGTTCTCCATTGCATATGCCATTTGGTTGAAGCTCAGGTGAACTAATGATTAATATTAGTGGCAGCGCCACTTGTTGCATATGAATTTAACACAAAGGAATTCATATATGGGGAAAACATGGGAAATAAAGAGAATGCCTTGTGGCAGTGTTTGACATGTGGAAAATACATGAGATATTCAAGAAAAAGAAAGCAGTCCATTGAAGGAAGAAACTGTTGGGAAAATGCTATGTGAAGAGAGATAGGATGGGGCCAGATATCGCAAGGTTTTAAATGCTCTTCTAAACATGCTTCCGATAAGATTATCCTGCTGATCATTAGAGCTCCAGAAACTAGCTCTGAGCCCAGGTCATGATGAGCTCTCTGGCAGGACTTGTTGGGTGAATATATATGAGTTGTATGTCTCAGGTGCTGTTGGCCGTCTGAGTGGAACTTTCTCCCCAGGCAGAAACTAATGAATGTTTGGTGTGGGCTTCTAGAATGATGTTGATTTAAAGTGATTTGCAGAGAGCTGATGGTTTCAGTCATTGAAATGAGTCTGTGGTAGGAAAGAGCATAAACTAACAAAGGAGATTTAGAAATGGTTTAAAGGGAGTAGAAGAAAATCTCCAAATGAATATAGTCACAGGAGCCACAAAGACATTAGAAGTTTGTGGGGCAGTTGAGTGATTTTCAATGAGATTTTTAATGGTCAAGTAACTTTGGAAAACAGTGCATGGTGTAACTCCCTTCCTTGAAAATGCTCAAGACACTTCAGCATTGGGAAGTTTTAAAGAAACTGGTTTAACTTTGTGATTTCAAATCTATTTGATCATAGGAATATCCCCTGTTCCTAACACAGTATCAGCATCTCCCTGTAAAGTTTCCGAGGAATGGAGCTCTGAGAGATGTTGGTCCATTTAAGAAAATTAAATGCCCCAAACCATTCTGGTTTTGTAAATATCAGGCATTATCATTTCCATTCTTCTCTTTATTCTTCACTGGACCTCACAATATTATCTTGTCTTAATTTCAAATCATTGTTTAGTGTACTAAAGTCAAGAAACTTGATTATAATATTTTCATCAAATTCTTCAACGTGAATGACAATAAAAGCTAGCCATTACATTGATAAATTACATTGTAGTAGACTTATTTTGATGTCTAGTGATTATGTATGATCCCTTATAATAAATGATGTCCAATATACTGTATCTATTATAAACAATTTTTTACAAATGTGTGCTCTTTAAAAAATAATTGAAAGATTCACAGAATGATTATTTCACATTCCCAGTTTTCTTCCTCCAGACACATACAATAGCAAATTAAAAATATGTTTGTATATAAAATATGTGTGTATATATATATATATTATAATTAATATATATTCATACATATTCTAATTTGTAGCCCTTTCTGTTTACTGAGATACATTTAAGTGCTTTATAAGTCAATATAATTATTATTTCTGACTTAAGATTTGCAGGAGCCAGTATATTAATTCCTGCTCTCTTTAGGTCTCTTTAAAGTCAAGTTACTAAAAACTGAATGTCTGAGTCATCCTTTAATGAATTTTATTGTTTTATCCCTTTTAGTCACCGTCATTGCAAGTAATTTTACATTTATATTCCCAATAGTTATATTTAAAAAATGTTATGTTGACAGTTCAGTCTCTTGAATGACTTTTAAGATAATCACTTATGAAACAAAATTATCTGATCTCTCTCTCTTTTCCCCCCTTTATTGATTAAGATATTACAAATGTGTCCTTATCCTCCCATTGCCCCCTCAATCTTGCCCTCACCCTCATCCCCTATTGTCTGCGTCCATTGGTTATGCTTATATGCATGCATACAAGTCCTTTGGTTGATCTCTCCTCCTTACCCCTACCTTCCCTCTGAGGTTTGAGCATCTGATCGATGCTTCTCTGTCTCTGGATCTATTTTTGTTCATCAGTTTATTTTGTTCATTATAATCCACAAATGAGTGAGATCATGTGATATTTACCTTTCTCTAAGTGACTTATTTCACTTAGCATAATGCTCTCCAGGTCCATCCATGCTGTTGCAAGTGGTAGGAGTTCCTTCCTTTTTACAGCAGCATGGTATTCCATTGTGCAGATGTACCAAAGTTTTTTAATCCACTCATCTGCCGATGGGCACTTAGGCTGATTCCAAATCCTAGCTATTGTAAATTGTTCTGCTATGAACATAGGGGTGCATATATCCTTTCTGATTGGTAGTTTCTAGTTTCTTGGGATATATTCCTAGAAGTGGGATCACTGGGTTAAATGGGAGTTCCATCTTTAGTTTTTTGAGGAAACTCCATACTGTTCACAGTGGCTGCACCAGTCTGCATTCCCACCAGCAGTGCACGAAGGTTCCTTTTTCTTCTCATCCTCGCCAGCACTTGTCATTTGTTGATTTGTTGATGATAGCCATTCTGAAGGTTGTGAGATGGTAACTCATTGTCATTTTGATTTGCATCTCTCGGATGATTAGTGACTTTGAGCATGTTTTCATATGCCTCTTGGCCTTCCTTCTGTCTTATTTAGAAAAGTATCTATTTAGGTCCATTGCCCATTTTTTGATTGGGTTGTTTATCTTCCTTTTGTTAAGTTGTATGAGTTCCCTGTAAATGTTGGAGATTAAACCCTTATCAATGATAACATTGGCAAATATGTTCTCTCATGCAGTGGGCTTTCTTGTTTTGTTGATGGTTTCTTTTGCTGTGCAGAAGCTTTTTATTTTGATGTAGTCCCATTTGTTTATTTTATCTCTTTAGTTTCCATTGCCCTAGGATCTGTATTGGTGAAGATATTGCTTCGGCATATATCTGAGATTTTGCTGTCTGTGGATTCCTCTAGTATTTTTATGGTTTCCCATCTTACATTTAAGTCCTTTATCCATTTTGAGTTTATTTTTGTGTATGATCTCTTTTAAAAAAATATATATATATTTATTGATTTTTTTACAGAGAGGAAGGGAGAGGGATAGAGAGTTAGAAACATCGATGAGAGAGAAACATCGATCAGCTGCCTCCTGTACACCCACTATTGGGGATGTGCCCACAATCAAGGCACATGCCCTTGGCCAGAATCGAACCTGTGACCCTTCAGTCCGCAGGCCAATGCTCTATCCACTGATCCAAACCAGTTAGGGCATGATCTCTTTTATTGGGCTTTTTGGTTTGAACATTGTCTTTCATTGAACATGCCTGTATACACATCCCCTGCACATTTGCAGTACCTCCTTGATATACTAAGTTCCTAACTACTTAAAAAATAATGTGTTCATGTGCAAATTAAGAAAGAGTCCAACATTTCATTTGTTTTACTACTCTAACATGGCACTTCCTAAACTCTGTAAAAGTCAGATAATGGTATTTGTGTCAAGTACGTATCTCAGAGATACTATTTTTCTATTGTTTTTTTTTTCTTTTCTCTTTATTTTTAAATTGTTCTTAACAACCAGTGAAATATGAAATGCTGTGTTGGCAAGTGAACAAAAATAAAACAACTTTTTAAAAACCCATACAGAAGAGAAGAAAACTAAGACTAAAGAAAAGACTGAAGTAAAGACTAAAAAGGAACCGAAAGGTGGGAAGCAGGAGAAAGTGAAGCAATCAGCTGTGAAAGGAAAAGAAGTACAGAAAACATCACCTAAGACCAAAGGGAAGGATGAGAAAGAGGCCGTAGCTGTGTCCAAGCATGAACAGAAAGGTAAACATTCAGACAAGGCAGCTGGAGGTTGTAAGAGAATATTGGGCAAGAAGCAGATACAGTGAAATTAAAATCTGAAAAAGACTGAGATCAGACATCAAATGGGGAAAAAGATTTGTATGAGTAAATACACCTGGAAAGAAATATAATAAATTGGAAATTAAAATTTATTTCTAGAAATACCCAAATGTGTCTACATATCTAAAGATGCACTTTGAAGTGTTTTTAAAAGAGGATTTGAGTTAGTATCTGAAGTTATTTAAAGGTTGGTGATAAGTGTTGAATTCTCAACATAAGGGAGTTCTATTAAGATGTGGAACAAACATTGTATTTGTTCTACTCTTTGGAGAAAAACAGTCCAAGAAAAATAATAATTCTTAAGGAGTAGTTTAAGGGGTGTATGTTCAATTATATAGAACAACTGTTCATACATTTCTGTTGCCTCTGTATGAGCATATAATTTAGAATATACATTAAGTTATTAAATTCATTTAATTTGATAGGCAGAAAAGTTTGGAAGAACTCTCAGGTTTCTTTGCCAGCTTCTGTGACTAAGTGTATGACTTTGAAAAGCTCTTTATCTGACATATTGTGTGGTTCTTCAGCGAGATTGATGTTAAACTTACATCCCTACTGATAGAAATACTAGTAAAGCATTTAAAAGGAGGTGAAATATACACCTGAAATTCTTTATGGAAAGGTGCTATGTAAAGGTAAAATTATGGAGTTTTAAGAGGGCAGCTGAGGGCCTATTGACTCACATTTCTGTCCCTTGTTGAATCTGTCCTTCCCTAAGTCCATTCCTGGCTCCAACTGCTACACAACCGGAGATTCCCCATACAGCATGTGGGATCTGCTCTGTAGGGACTATTCCTGCACAGGTTTCTCAGGAGTATTGCAAAATAACATTTCTGTGTACTCCAGTAGTTTTGAATAATTTTATTTGAGGACTAAAATTAAGAAGTGGCTACTGGGATATTTTCATTAAAATACTTTACAACTTTCCTACTAAGGTATTTGAATGGTGAAATTGAAAATATTTTTCCCATTATAAGGTGTAAGATATAAAATTTGCATTCCACACTTTTTTTTAGATTCCACATGTAAGTGAGATATATATTTGTTTTTGCAATCTATTCTTGCATTTACTTTTAAAGCACGTTTCCCCTGAATTTATAAACAATATTTATAAGCTTTGATTTATATAAAAATTTAAAGGGAAAAGAAGGAAAGGAATAAAAGGTAAAAGTTAAAAAATAATTTCTTTTTTAGTTATCCACATAATTTTTTAAAAAATATATATTTTTTATTGACTTCAGAGAGGAAGGGAGAGAAGGAGAGAGATAGAAACATCAATGATGAAAGGGAATCATTGATTGGCTGCCTCCTGCACTCTCTCTACTGGGGATCAAGCTCCCAACCTGGGCATGTGCCCTTGACCGGATTCAAATTTGGTACCCTTCAGTCCACAGGCTGACGCTCTATCCATGGAGCCAAACTGGTTAGGGCACATAATTTTTAATTTAGGTAATTTTCATTTATTACAATGTAATATTTTAAGATATGAGTGGAGTTCAAACTTTGGAGCCCTAAAACCCTTTTTCAATTTTAAATATAATATATATGTATATATTTAATTTATAATATTAAATATTGTCCCTCTTAAAACTATATGTTATTTTTGAAATAATTTGGGTACAAAAAATACATAGTAAATAAAGATAAAATATTTTGAATAGATTATTTTACTGTGATAAGAAACAGGAAAATTAATCTTCTAACTCATTAGATGTTTATTTACAATGATTATCAATCCCCTAAAATACTTTAAATTTTAGATTGCCCTTTAAAAAAGAAAATCTGCTGAAACATACCAAGTATCTAGCTAGAAACTTAACTAGAAACATGAATACACTTTTAATGTTCATTTTTAGCATATTTGGTTTTTGGATGAAGCATATATTATTACTAGAGGCTAGGTGCACAAATTCATGCACTGGTGGGGTCCAGCCAGCCCACTCTGATTGGGGCTCTGATTGCATATTACCCTTTTATTATATAGGATTATTATTTATTATTATTGATTACAGAGAGAAAGGGAGAGGGAAAAAGATAAAGGAACATCAATGATGAGAGAGAATCACTGATTGGCTGCCTCCTGCACGCCCCACTACTGGGGATCAAGCCCTCAACCCAGGCATGTGCCCTGACCAGGAATTGAACTGTGACCTCCTGGTCAATGCTCAACCATTGAGCCACTCCAACAGGGCAGGGGCGTATATTATTGATGGAGACATATCCATAGAACATTTTCAAATAATATTTATTTTCCTGGTCACCTGTATTTTATTTCTATCAGTAAAAAGGATTATTAAATGTAACATTATATTACCATTTTCACTTTCATTCTACTGGGTTTTTGTTTGTTTGTTTGTTTTTAAATATATTTTTATTGATTTTTTTATAGAGAGGAAGGGAGAGGGAGAGAGAGTTAGAAACATTGATGAGAGAGAAACATCAATCAGCTGCCTCCTGCACACCCCGCACTGGGGATGTGCCCGCAACCAAGGCACATGCCCTTGACCGGAATAGAACTTGGGACCCTTGAATCTGCAGGCCGACGCTCTATCCACTGAGCCAAACCGGTTAGGGCTCATTGTACTGTTTTTATTGAAGAGCTACTTATCTATTAAAAGGATATTCAAATTTTACTTAAAGTTAGAAACAAAACCACAAATGTTATTTTATCAGCTAAACAAGTGCATTTGCTAAAGTTAAGCCCCTTATTGAGACCTGCTACCATCAATTAAATAAATGTTTCATTAAGTAAGTCATCAAAACTTTTAACTTCTAACACCTGGTCAGACACATAAATGTGTGTGTTTTTTAATTAAGCAAAAATTAAAGAGCATTTATTTATAAAAACTAATCACATAATGGTTTTAAGTAAACATAACAAAGACAGTGCTTTTTAAATAATCTTTGAAGTGGCTTTGATTTTGAGACTCTGGAACTGCTGATTTAGTAAAATTGTTGAGATAGTTCTCTTTTGGGCAAGGGAATATTTATTTCCTTAGCTTAAATTGGGCCTAATTAATTTGAGTTATTCTTTTCATACAAACTTCTAAATAATTCTTTTTTAATAAATAGGGCCCACAGTTCTTTTACTCACTGGAAAGATATTTTTAGATAGAGTACACACACTTATTGACAATTATTTAATTATACAGGGTGGGCAAAAGTTGGTTTATAGTTGTAATCCAAATAAACAAAACAGTAATAAATAATAATACAAGAATAAGCTCTATGTTTTGCATACTCATGACTGTAAACATAACTTTACCTACCCCTGTATAATATACATGCATATACCTGTATATTCATTTGTAGTTATTCTTACTATTAAATATATAAGCAATATATTCCTACTTAAAGATTGGGAATAAGATTCATAAGTATGTACATACCTACCACAAACTAGTGTGGTATAATCTACTTTTTATGTACCAATCTTAACCTATTTAAAGTAGGGTAATAAGGGTTGACATGAGCAGGCATTGCTCTCTGATTTTCTGATAGTCTGTGGCAAATCTGCTGGGAAGGAAAGATCAAACCTCCCCACTGTTTGCTCATTCTTTCCCACCCTCCCTCCCTCCTTTCCTTTCTCCCTCCCTCCTTTCCTTTCTTCCTTCTTTCCTTTTTTAATGACTATCTAAATATTTGTGAGAGGAAGACAAAGTATAGCTAATGTGAATCTGTTATAGAGCACAAAGCACATGTGCCCATCCTCATTAGAGTTTTTAAAAATTTTCTTTCTGTTGACATTCTGCACCCAGAATGCATTTTCTCTCAGTTGCCACTCTGCAGGGAACTCGACAAGGCAGCAGCTGAGTGACACCCATCATTGCTCCCTGAGAATCAAGGAGAGAAACAAATGGGCAGTGTGTGTTATCCCTAGAAGGATATTCATTTGAGAACAACAACAACAACAAAAAGTAGTGACCAAATGTGAAATTAACTTGTGTGAATATTAATGACTAACTTTAAAGTTAGAATGATAGACAGTTCAGGTTTTCTCTAGCAAAAAAATTTTTATATTTAAAATTTGAGTTGTGTTTAAAAACATTTATATAAAATAAATCTTTCAGAGTTGAAAGATCTTGGTTTTGCTCTATCCTGAGACAGGTGAAGGAGATACACTGGGGACTGCCCCAAATATAATTGCCTAGAATTCTCATATTGTTAAAAAGTTTAACACCGAGGACAGGCAGAAATAGGCATCCTAATTTAAAATATTGAAAATGTCTAATTTAAAGTATTCTAAAAATATATTTCTCATGTTTCTATTGATATGTTGGTGCCATTAGAAGGCAGGATCATAACAACATTTAAATATAACAGAAACCACCTAAGTTTTGTAACTCAAATAATTTTCTTGATTAAAAAATAAACATAGAATGTATAAGTGATTTTCTTTTTCAAATTTGAAGCTCATAGGACTATTGGTGCATTAATTAAATGAATGACTTTTGGATCCATAAAATATTTGGTATAATAAATACTGTATAAGCACTTTACTTGGGTAATAATTTAACATTTGGCTTTTCACATTACACTGTCACCAAAAGGAAAAACTTTGAAGCATAAAGACTTAGCTATTTCAGTACACTCTTCTATATCCCACCACAGCTTGGAGCAGAGAGCAGTATTTCATTTATGAGGGTTGTTGAATCCTTCACATTCCAAGTAGCTCCTCCACTCTAAACGTAGGACATACTCACATTCTCCATTGTGCTGCAAAAGCTGTAATGTCACTAGAAATCATTGTGAAAAAGAATTTGAGAGATTTTAGATCAGCGATTCTTGAAGTGTGGTCTAGTTAGACTCTTCTGAGTGGTTTGCTAAAAAATGTATATTCCTTGCGTCCAGACCCATGGAATTATAATGTTTGGGGTGATGGGACCCAGAAATCTGATTGGAACAAATTTTCCATCTTTTCAATATAGATATTGCCCTTAGAGAACTACTGAGTTGCAGGAAGGACACATCTAAAAAGATTCCAGTCACTTCCGCTACTGCAACAAAGGGCAAAGCGATTTCAGGAAGCCCACACTTGCCCAACCTCAGATGTACTATTTAAAGGAAATAAGCTTTAGCTGTATCTTAGAGCCAAATTGCCCATGGTGGAATTTTTCTCAGGAAAAAGTTATGTCCAGAAAAGAGAAATGCTCTCTACCTTAATCTTACTTCCCTTCTGTACCAGAGGGTTTCCAGGTCCTGGGCTCTGAAAGCTCAGCCATTACTCTCAGTGAGTCCAGGAGCAAACAGATTCCTGAACTGATCTGACAACTAGCCTCCCTCCCCCTCCACACCTCACCTGTGTGAAAGTGTGCTCCAATACAACAGTCAAAATACATGCAAATTTTTGAAACCTAATAATTTTGGCTTATTCATATTTAGATATTAACAACATTTATATTTCTACAGCTGCAATAATTATATTTATTATTTTTTAGAATATTTGGTAGATTCATAATAAAATGAAATACTCAATACTGTTAATACTTTAAAAAGAATGAGGTTTACAAAAGCCCTTATATGTGTATTTATATAGTAACAAGTTTTATTATTTCATGCTTGCTATACATAATTTAGAGCACTAAGGCTGTATCATGTTGTATATATTCAATAAACTCTCTTGGTCCTAAAGCTGCCTTTGGATTTGTTGGATAAGATGCCTGTTTAGAAACATGACATGTAAATCATCTTGAACAAGATTCATTTCACAATATGCAAACTTGAAAGAAGATATGGTAAAACTTGTAGAATGATTCATCAACTGAGATTTGGGTCAGAATGACCTCATCAGAATCTAAACTTTCGTGAGAATTTAAAGTTCAGTGCAATGTATTTGATTTAGAAGGAATAGAAAACAAACTTCTAAAATCGTTTAAACAAAGTCTGCTCCAAATTCTCAAATCCTGTGCTTTTCTCTCTATTACTTCTTCTATAGGCTATAGACCAGGGGTCCTCAAACTTTTTAAACAGGGGGCCAGTTCACTGTCCCTCAGACCATTGGAGGGCTGGACTATAGTTTAAAAAAAACTATGAACAAATTCATATGCACACTGCACATATCTTATTTTGAAGTAAAAAAACAAAATGGCAAAAATACCCGCATGTGGCCCGCGGGCCGTAATTTGAGGACGCCTGCTATAGACCATTCAAGATTATAAAATGCCCTTGTAATAAAAATTACTGAATTAATTAGATTAACAGTGATATTATTTGGTACTGTAAGTCTGTCCTTCCTGATTTACTCCTAAATGAAGAGCATTTGCATGCAGAGGACCCCTCACAGATTGCAAAGGGGTTAGCTCTCCTGCTTGCCTTTTCCAGAAAACACTCTGGTGCTCCATTTGGACAATTAGCAGAAGGACGGGGAGTGAATATTTGTTAAAACATTCCAAGTTGAAAACAATTTCCTCTTGTAAAACTTCTGTTTCATTTTTGAGAACATGGACAATGAGAAAGATTGCTTTAATATGATGGTTTCTGTAATAAAATTGATCAAAGAGGTTTTGATTTTTTAAAACAACCACTATAATGATACCCTGAACTAGTCTGTTTCAATTTTTTTAAGTTATTCTTTTTGTATAGAATAAATGGAACAGTATTTTTATTATGTCTTTTTATCCCCCAGTGTGTTCATATAAGTGCAAATTATTCCTTCACAGAATTGTAGTAACTAAAAGAGAATTGAGCTATTTTGTTTGTTTTGTTAAACCATGTCTCCTTAGAAAAAAGAAAGGTGTTGATGACATTTTTTCATTGTTCTTTTTTCTTTCTACTCTTGTCAGATCAGTATGCATTCTGTCGATATATGATTGACATGTTTGTCCATGGGGATTTAAAACCAGGTATTCCAAACAAATCTTATACTTGTCTGTTTTAATAGTCTTTGTTTCTAGTCAGCTTTTTTATGTACTAAAGTGTATTTTTCCTTTTTTTATATTGCATAATGCATGTGTAGATCTAGACTAAAACCATAAAAAAAGTAATAACTTGCATTAGGACCTTTAATTTTACTATGTATTACTGCATGGCCTATTATAAATGAAGTCAGCTGAGAACTAAAAATTACTAATATCTTCATATACAAAAATGCTAATATCTTTAATAATATCTTGGAGGGAAGAGGTGAATCATCTTGTTTTATTTGTGGTAAATTTAGAATAAAAGACCTCCAACAATGAAACTATCCATTTTTATTTAGTAGTGCACAAAATTCATATTAAAATCAATCACATTTTAAATATTTAATCTTTTTTCCCAAAACTGATTTTCTCACTTACATGTGAACTTGGCTTAGTTGCTCCAGAGAACTACTGAAGGAGACAGTCAACCTTGGAGTTATTAGTTAATGTGATGAGGAAGTATATTTTTACTTAAAAAAATTTACCTATCATCTCTTCTATCCTTGTTACCCAGAGTGTAACAAGGGATTCTTTATTAACATCTTAATTAAGAAGGAATAACTTGGTTGCTTGTGCTATGTCTTTTCAAAACTTATTTATTCAATATATTGGTGTGACATTGGTTAAAAAATTTGTATGTTTCAGGTGTACAATTCTATAATACATCATCTGTACATTGTATTGTGTTTTCAACACCCCAAGTCAAAGGAGACTTGCCTTGTGCTATGCCTTTTGCAGATTTAAAAATTGATGGTACCATGGTACCATATTAATGTTTGGGGAAACATTTCTCCGAAGTTGGTATTATTAAGGAAGGAGCTAATATACCTTAGCATAATTGAAGCAGACTATTTTTTTAAAAAAAAACCTATATCTTGGTTTCTCAAATATTTTTTTGGAAAACACCCTCCTTTTCTAACATTGGACCTTGAACAAAGGTCCAGTTGAATTCCACCTGATCTTTAGTGTTCATACATTTTAAATTGCGATCACAGTAACAACCTTGCAGAATTGTTGACAAAGCATCTAGTAGATGTACAACAAAATGCTACTATAACCGTATTCTTTAATTCATTCATTTTATCTCTGCCTATCTGGGTGAGGGTCCCAATAAAGGGAACTTCTCAACATCGACAAGTACCGGTCTATAAACACCATTAATTCACTTTTAGATGACAGGTTTGCTGCCCATTTCAGTAAGAGATACTAACAGCTTAATAGTCATGCTGTCAATCATTTCTTTCTGAAAATTTAACAACAGATTACAGTTAGAAGGAACAATAAAACCATCTCTACAAACGTTAAGGAGAATTTAGTTATGAACAATACAGGGAGAGCCCTTCTAAAGTCATATGTGAACATTCTCTGAAAAGCCATGAGTTCAGATCTATAGTACTACTATGTAATATCCTAACTCCTGAAAATAATTCTGAATTGTTATAGATTTCCTAAAACCATTCATTGACTTTCCAATTGACTTCTTAATTTATTTCATCTACGTACATTGATACTTTTGAAGGTTTGTTGCTGTAATGTATGCGAAATTAAAGAATATGTAGATCAGTATTTCTTGTGAGGTGAGGCGTGGAATGGAAGAATCTGGAGAAGGAAAACCTGTATGGTATAGCATGCCCGTTGTTTCATGTAACAAATAATGTAAATCTTCATAAATGTACAGGAGGAAGATGAATAATATTGTCTTTGTTAGTGAGATAATACTCAAGATAGAGTTAGTAAGCACAAAATATGGCTTGTATTTTGAAAAATAAGAAATGAGAAGTAAGATTTAATCTGGGCTTATTAATTTGAGAAAATGCAAGTGATAAGACTGACTCTGACTGACAATTCGAGAATAAAACAATTCCTGCCAAGTTTATTGCTCTGCACGTATCCACTATTTAGAAAACATTTGTGCTTCCATCTGTTTCTGTTTGGGATTAGTGGAACACCTGTTATTGTTTAGCTAGAGTTCATTATTAATGACTGGTAATGAGTTTTTAAAACTATAATTTGATTTTTCCCTCTGGGATACAGTATTTCCTTTGCATAATATTGTCACACCCTCAAAAATAGTCCAAGTTACAGTTCAAATTTGAAAAACCTTATTAAGCTCTGACCAGCTGGTTCAGTTGGTTGGAGCATCCTCCCTTACGGATTTGATTCCTCGGTCAGGGAGCATGACAGGAGGCAACCACTCAATGTTCATCTCTCAACTCTCTCTCTCTCTCTATCTTTCTCTTTCTCTCTCGTCTCTCTCTCTCCCCCCCTTCTTCTCTCTAAAAAACATAGCCCTGGGTGACGATTAAATAAACCCCAAATCTTATTAATAAAGTATGCTGACACCGTGATGTTAAGTCCCAAGTTTCACCTTTTATCCTATTAAATAAAATATTTCTATGATAGAGTTAATTTTATTTTTTAGCTAAGATTTTTGTCTATATACCTGAAGATGAACTGAATTGTTCTTTCTGATTCTCTATTGTAACAACCTCCACCTCAATTACAGGGATTATTTTAATTAACTAGCATAATGTATAAGGTTCATATCGTTTTATTGTATCTAAAATAATCTTGTACTGACTCACTCCATATTAAGTTGAAAAAATAAGAAAAAAAGCCTTAAATCTAGAAAGTGAGCATATGCTACTCAAATGGGATCATATGGCAATTGGAGTAGATATATATTAAATGTATACTTTAGGGATATTGTGGACACTTGAAGAAATCCCCACTCCAGAAATACTCTCTTTTTGCTGTCTTTTAATGACCTAACAACCCCACTATTAGATTTCTTGATTTTGTAGATGGTCAATGTTATATGATGAGTTTATTTTTAATAGTCCATAATCTATCTTAGGGAGGAGAGGGGAAAGGAGAGCTAGAAAGAACAAGAGTGAGAGCGAGAGCGAGAGCGAGAGAGAGAGAGAGAGAGAGAGAGAGAGGGAGGGAGAGATCCTGTCATCATATGGTGGCTGTTTTGAAGCTGGTAACTCCTACTTTTTACCTTAGGCCTAATTACTCTAGTTGTCATTATCTTATAAGAGAAGTATTAAAATTGGTCAAGACAGACATTAGTTGCAATACTGAGACTCAGTTCATGAGTTTGTGTGTGTGTGTGTATATGTGTGTGTGTGTGTGTGTGTGTAATTTAGTTTTAGTTTTTAGAAATTAATAGTACAGATGGTCAAGATAAATTATTTTAGATTTTCAAAGCTGATTTCTTTTATCAACATTCCAGTAACTCTAATTTTCTTTTTTGACGCTATGTACATTTTTCTTAAGTGAAAGCTATAACAACAGTTGCAACCATATCAACAGTTTTTTGGAGGTTTTTTTTTTTGTTTTTGTTTGGTTTTTATCCATTTTTATTTAGGTAGGTTATTTTTAAAAAATCACGATGTTGCTAGGCATTTTCATATTTCCTATTCATCAACTTCCACATGGCTCAAATGAATTGCATGCGTCACTGGACAGAGTCAACCAAGTCAACAAATTCCTATAAGTAAGAAATCACATGGCTCACAGATCTCTTCATATTAACTCTAAATAAAGAAATCAATTTAAATGGCAAGTACAAGATCCAGGGTTAGTGTGCTTTGGCTTAGTAATTTTAACACTTTTTTCAGCTTTTCATCTCTGTAACCATTATGATTAAAGTTCAATACAAGTTAACCTTTATTCCTTAGAAGTTATCCCACCATTGAAATTCTAACTACTATCTCACTTTGACTTAAGCCAAGAATTCACGTCAAGATAATTTATTCCATTTTCTATGCCTCTTAAAATGGAAGGTATTCACTTATCAGAATTTTCTCTGACTATAGTAAGGTATTCGTTGGCAGCCTATATTCTAATTCGTTGGCAGCCTGTATTCCAATTCCATAGCTAGAAAGAGCCTCAAGGAATGTTAGTGCTCTCATTTTATTAAGATCCTTTTCTTAAAATTCAGTGGTATATAACTGAATTTCTGGTTTGATCCTGCTGATAAGAGGACAAATGCAATTGCATTATATTAACTGTTATTTAATGGTGTAATTCAATGAATTTCAAAACTCAGTTGGCTGTATTGGAGAAGATTAAGTACAATTCAGCCATACTTTCCTCTCCCCAAAAAAAGACTGCCTCGTAAACGTATACTCACTTTAGTTTCAAACATCCATTTATTTTCACAAAATAAGAGTTGGGAGTTTTGATGCATACTCAATGGTATTTGTTGAATTTCTTCAGCAAGTTGATAGTCCAGAAAAGGGATATGATGTCATAAATAATTTTATAACTAAGGGTAACTTGATAAGTATGCAATAGAGGCTCAGAAAATGTACATGTTAATCTCAGTATACTAGGAATAAATAGTGATCTTCAAATACTGCTTGGACTTCTTAATGTTGTTGTTTTTCAAATATTTTAAACCATTTGAAAATTGTTACAGAAGTAATAATAAAAGAATAGCAAAATTTTCATAAGAACTTAAGCATAGCAAAGCTAAATGTTTATTTCATTAATTTCCTAATATTGAAGGTTCATATACTCCAAATTGGAAACATTTTCAGAAAAAAAACTGACTGCTCATCAGCCATCATGAATAAAATTGCACTGTATTTATTTATAGATACTACTTCCAGATTTCAAACTCATATTTACTAGGTTCTAGTATATTATTAATTACATCATCAAAATGCAACAGTTGATTTTTGAAATTTTTCATGGCTCATTATTTTGTTGAAAAAATATGTCATTTTTATTTCATATGTGCAAACTTTTCATATTTAAATTTGTAAACATTAATTAGAATAATAAATCCAATGATTTTTTATTTATACATTAGCAAATGCCTTCTGATTCCTGTCTTCACATTTCTTCAGCATTTGTATATTTAAAAACCATAAATTTTGGCACACTGAATTTATAAGAGATGAAAGAGCACTGTACATACCCTTTTAACAAAATTAGATGGTTCATATTCTTGCCACAAAATATTCCATAATAAAGTCATTCCGATTGAAGAACTAACCAAATGAAGATGCCATATTTCCTGTTTTGTTCTTTGAAATGTATTGCTCACTTGATTCTTGAATTTGAGAAAATACATCGTCATTTGAAGATTCATGAAATGAGATTTCACTTGAATGAGCATTTTCAATTTCCCTAATCATTAAAGTTTAGCATCCTGTTATTAGTCTTTTTTGCATTCATTTTCTGATTTATCTAACAACTGAAACATCTTCCTCTGTCAATTTTCTTCTCTTTGTGGTTATGGATGGGAAAAAAATTCTAAATTCTAAACTGTATTCAGTGAAGCTAAAAGTATAAATGTCTTCAAGCTTCTGTTATGCTTTCTTCAATGATGATGCAATACTTAACATGTGGGACAACACATGAGATAATACTGACTTATATTACAATTTTACAATTGCATCATCCTTCTAGACAATTCATCATTATTTCATTTTTTATTATTTTAGTCTTTTTTTGGCATTGTTGGGAAGAATTGATGAGTAATAATAAAATAATTCCTAAGTTTATAAAATAGAAACATTTCAAGGTATAGGTAAAGTAGATCATGAAGATTTCATAATGGGTCCTGGTTTTTTTAAAATTGCTTAATGGTGCCGCATGGTGATTACAAGAGAGAATGCATTTTATTATGTTTAAAAAATAAGTAATGTTTTTCTTTGTTCCTTGGAAGACCTATAAGAAAAAAACAAGATAAGACATATCAGTCTCTACAAATAATTACAATTGCTTGAAAAAAGAAACTCAAAAAATAATTGGCTCCTATGGACCCTGATAGCATACTGAAAACCAAGAGAACATAATGTGAGGTCATACAAGCCAGGATTTAAATTCTCTGTCTGTGTATTTTTAGTTCTAATCATTGAGTCTCGGTTTCTTCATAAAGTTTAATTCTTAAAGTTTTTAAAATTACAAAATAAAATAATATATGTACAATTCCTCCCCCCACAATTCTTTGCTTTCTTTTACTATGGAAGTTTACTACAAAACTGTTATCAGAGAAAAACATGCCCCATCTTCTCCCCATTGCTAGTGAGATTGGGTTCTTGGGGTACCGCTGGAATAAAAATTTCCAGAGCCCCCACAAGAGGATGAGATATGGTAGAAAGCTTTATTTCTGTGGAATTACATCTAAAGTCCCATTTCCCTTAGTCAAGTCATAGAAGAAGTATAGCTGGGATTTCAGTAAAGCTAAAAGCAAAGCCAGTGGCTAGAGTTTCCATTCGATGTTGGAGCAGGGTCAAGTACAGCATTGGCTAGTTGCAGTCCATTAGTCCATTGCATCTGGGGTCCACATGGCTGTGGACCATGTGGGCAAATGCAGGGAAGCAGGATCAGAAAAGCCCCCACAAGCCCAGAGTCACACATGTCCCAAGAGAGCCAAGAGCACAAGAGAGCCAACTTCTTTGTTCAGGGTTATGCATCCCAAATCTTCACAGCCATACAGTGACCATGCCCATTCTCGGCAACCATCTCTGTCCCAGGTGTGATTGACAGCAAGCACCTTCCTAGTCCCCTCCAACTTTATGTGTCTATTTTCCCTTCCTTGGACCCTTCTGGAATATAAAGTTGTGGCTTCCTGGTGAAGCTGCCCAAATGACATGCCTATAATATCTGGCCTTCTCTTTGCTCCTCTTCTATTATTAATAACCAGCTAATTACAATGGTATCAAAAATATAGTTTTTCTAGTGTGAAGTATCAGAGGAGATCTTATGGAAAAAGTAAAAATTGAAATGAGTCTTGAGACATAGGTAAGATATGCTTATGTGAAATTAAAAATAGAAACATATAAGGCTGAAGAGATATTAATGAAGGCAAAGAATCACAGTCTCTTGAAGTGTTATTTTGTGACTACCAGTTGTTGAGTGTTTACTCTGCTAGGTTCTTAAATAATCTTATTTTATTCTTATAAAATATTGGGAGGGGTGTATTAGCATGCCTGTCTTATAGAAGAGGCATAGAGAGTTAGTTTCCTCATACCCTGGAGATTCAAACCCAGGCCTGCCCAATTCTAGAGTCTTCAGGAATACGATCAAATCTCCCTGCTTCCCAGCCATAGACGGGAAACCACAAGTGGTGCATTTTGGTTGTCATTCGGAGGACCTGGAAAGAGAAACAGAACTGATCTTGTGAGGTGGGATGGAGAGGATTATGATGCGTTCAAATATGTCACAGATATAGAATCATGAAATTTATTATTACAGATACCAAAGGAGAGGAAAATAAAAGATTATTCAGAGATTGTTGGCCTGAAAAATCAAATTGATGACCTAAAGAGGGAGTGAAGAAAGGAGTGGGTCAAACTCAATGGAGTAGGTGGGGCTGGAGAAGTAGGAGACTTTGAACTCATCACCTGTTCTCAAAGCCACAGATAGTATTCAGTTGCAGAGGGGAGTTTGTGAAGATTCCCATCTAAACATTATTTCTTAAGCACCGACTAAATACCAAGGTTAATACCAAGTATTTTCATGCACCTTACTCATTTAAATCTCACAGCAAACTCTGAAGCAGGTGATTAGATAATCGAGTTTCAGGGAGAGGTCAGTGGTGGAGATGGGGTGACCACAGGAGTGAGTGAAATAAGTCCGTGTACAAATACTGAATATCTTCACACTCAGCAGCCACAGGCCGCAGGCTCGGCTCAGCATAGTAAAGAAATAAGAATGCTGAAAGATGATGCTTAACTTTAACAAATTGAGTGGATGATTTTTTGAATGGAAAAAAGAAACTAGTAAATAATAGAAAAAATTTAAACTTGAGTTAGAATGGATAATACACACACTAACTGTTACAAGTTTCAGAGGAGAGACACCTGTGATTCCTGACATTAGGGGAGATAACATGCATCTAGAACTTGAAAGATGGATAATAGTTGCCTATGTGGTAAAGAATATACTGTATAGGGCTCGCTTTGTATATGAGTGAAAGAGAAAATGAATGGGACATGACACGGCAGTGCATATAAAACTGATGTATTTATATGACAGGGAAGATGTCAGACTGGCAAGAGGATACATTAAGATTAGAAAACATTGGGAAATAAGACATGATAAGTTAGTGGTGACAGATTACAGACACTTGCTCAATCAGGCAAAGCTGGTATTTGGCGTGGAAGAGACTTTGAAGGATTTTAAATAGAACAATGACACGACACCAACATTTGAGAGCGTGATCAGGCAACATTCTGCGTAGGTGATTGGAAAAGGGATACAGCTTGTGAAATATCGCTAAAGCTGATGAGCCTGAGACATGGCGGGGGAAGGAAGGGCAGGCTTCCTAAGCCATTGTTCACGTAGGTGGTGATGGGACCAGTCTATAATGACTTAGGAAATTAGTGTTGCAACTCAAAGTGCTACAAACTGTTTTGACACTTTAAGTTCATACTCATAGTAGAAGTTTAAGTGAGGTCTAGACATAAATGAAAACAGTGAAATATGTGTGACAATTTGTTAAAACCACAGTGTCATGTGGGAAGCACCAGAATCGGACCTGTTTGTAACCTAAAATAGAGCAAGAGCTGCCTTTCCGTCTCTGGCTGGTTTCTGTTGTTTTGCATTGTTTTATTTTCACCCAATGCATGGACATTTCAGGCGGGGAGAGCAGGTGCTGAGGCTCACAGACTCCAGATCGGGGCTGCATGGCTTCAAATGGAGGTCCCACCCCTTGCTTGAGAATCAGTCTCTTTAGGCCTCCATGTCCTCCTCTGTGGAATAAGGGTGATAGGGTCGCAGCATGCATGAGCCGGTGGTCAAAGTGCTCTTAAGCATCCACAGCTCTCTGAGTACTAATTAAATACCTAAGAGTTGTTGCAAGTAGAACTTTGTTAGCAAGAGGAAAACATTTTTTTAGAACCACCTCAAAAAAATAATATATCAGACCAATTTTGCCCATTCTAGCCACCTGATGTCTTTTAGCCTTGGTTCTAGCTTCTATTAGATGTGGACAATAATTAAATAATTTATCATGTTATGTTGAAGATCTTATAAAAACATCCTGCATTACATACATGTAATGACTTTGGTTTATGTGTATTCTAGGTGAGTTCTAAGAACTATGCTAGATTCTATAGATATAGCAATTAGCAAATAGGGATGGTGCTGACTTCTCTAAAATGGGATAATAGACATTAATTTATAGGGTTAATGTATGGGTTAATTCATGTGCGTGCACTCACACACACACACACACACACGCACGCACGCACACACATCACACATATACTTAAAACACTACCTGACTAGGGCAAGCATAATAAGTCCTATTTAAGTTTATAGTGGTGATGAGGTAGTGGGGTGCCCAGATATAGCAAAATTGTCATTTTTCTACCCACCACTCTATATCTTTCTGATTTCATTACTGTATATCATTATCGTTCTCTCCCTAACAAGTTTTGCCTTTCTGCCTTATACATACCTTCCAGAAGCACTTGCCTTTAAATCCCTACTGACTCATACTTTGCCAGATACATGATGTGTTTATTAAATTGAATTCATGATGTATAATATTTATCTCACAGAAAACAATTTATTGATGATCATCCCAGAGCATCCCTCTTTATTCATTCCTAGAAATAATCTTGTTATTTAAAAAGCTGACAGGTTTCTAAGCATTGTAAATAGGCCCTTTATAAAGATTCTTAAAGGAGTTACTGGCACTATCTCTAGAGACAGAGGCTCAGAATTAACAGAGCTGGGGTTGCTGTGTGCATCACACACTGCAGGCAGCATACAGAATTAGACAGAGTGACAGCAAAAAGGAGAGAGAGCCTACCCTTACCTACAGGCGTGCCTAGTTCCTGGGTTTGGCATGCCCCCATGGAAGTTGCCTTCTGATTATTTGAAGTCTGTGAAGGCTGCTCAAGATAAATGTAGCCGATTTTCTACTTGTCTCAATCAATCCATTAAACATTCTAGTTACTATAAATAGCTGGAATGTACACAGAAATAGATCCAAGCACTTCTGAGTGGCTGTGATTCCTCCCATGTTGATACCGCTCTGTGTATGCTTCATGTGCTAAAGGGCTTTGGGCCTGGGGAGAAAGCTAGTAAATAAGACCTCTCTCCCCGTAATAGAATGTTGATATGATTTTACTTTCTCTGTGCCCATTAAAGGAAACAACATGAAGACCTAAGGTTTCATTTGTTTACTCACATTCTCAGGATTTTGTCTCCTACCCTTTTGAAAGAGGGGTCAGATTCTAGAGGGATATCTTTGCTGGGAGGGGGCTTTCATTAAAGTGTTGTTTTGGTCTAGCCTTGTCACTGTTAATGGCATGGGCCTGCTATCAGACAAGAATAAATTTCTTCTCAGGTAACCTACTGGGACTAGTCAAAGCACATTCTGAAATAGTCTGAAAAGGAACAAATAATACAGAGTAATTTGAATTACTTTATGAGAAGCAAGGAAAATTAAGTCTTAATCAAAGAATTATCAAACTAATTAGGTGTTATTTATTAATGTGTTATGTCTTATAATAATCTTATCTGTCACTTTATATGCAAGAGTGCAGATTTAAAAAGCATTCTAGTAATTATGTGAATGTATTCCCCGAGTGCTATTCTAAGGTTCATTTGGTTGAACCTAGTAGATAAAGGACAGAGATTCTAGGACTTTCTAACCATTCAAATAAATACCTTATTATAAACATGGAAATAACTACTCTTCGTGCCTATTTTGTATAACCAATTGTAAACTAAATAGTGTGATATAACTACTTTTAAAGAGACCTCTTTGATAAACAAATATTTCTTATCCATAGCTTTTTTCCTGTATAGGATATTTGTGCAAGATTGCAATAATGAATTTTGCATTAACATTAATGTTACCATCTGTAAACTGTTCAACAAGTTGCTCAGTAATTTGATGAGTTTTATGACTGCTGTTCTAGCCCAATATATTTCACATTTTGGTTTTCTAAAACGTTCTATGTTGCAGCAATAATATAATAACTCTCACATTTGAAGACAATACATTTTGGTTATTTATATCTTCATCAACATCAGGTTGGTATACTCAAGGTCATTTAATTAATTTCCAACAGTCACTGAATCCCTAGTATGTACTCAATGCTAGTGGTTATAACATGAGTTTCAAAGCAGAATGAGGTAATAATCTAGGCAAAGATGATTACAATAAAACAATGAACACTATAAAGAAACTAGGGGAGAAAATGGGAGGAGGTACTAATTAAGTACTAAATCATATGATGCAGATTTTACTCACTATATATGTCTAGAGAGGAGAGGGGCACAGAGGTCAGGACAGGCTTCATAAAGGTGTAGTGCTAGTATGTTGTCAATGCTTATCGTCAGCTTTCTTATCATTGTTATTATTCACTGTTTACAATGAGTTCAGCATTTTTTCCTATTTAGGTGGTCAATTTTTTCACCCCAACATGGAAAAGTATATAGTGATATAATTTGATGCACTTTTTAAAATTAAGAATACCAAGTGAGCCCGGCCGGTGTGGCTTAGTGGTTGAGCATCAACCTATGAACCAGGAGGTCATGATTCGATTCCCAGTCAGGGCACATGCCCAGGTTATGGGCTCAATCCCCAGTGGGGGATGTGCAGGAGGCAGCCAGTCAATAATTGTCTCTCATCATTGATGTTTCTTCTCTCTCTCTCTCTCCTTCTCTTTCCTCTCTGAAATCAATAAAAATATTTTTAAAAAATAATAATACCGACTGAGAAATCAATATACAGTAAAAACTGAACAAAGTAACATCTCACAACATAGATGTCATCTAGCCAACTGTGTGTCCTTTCAAATTGGACCTCATTATACTGCATGTCTGCCCTTTGTCATTTACTCTTAATTATTTCTATATCTCTCACATCCTCACTAGTCAGTATTTCTGCTTTATGATTGATATGCTGCTTTCCTGAAGGAAAAATTGTCACTTACAAACCACTTTCTATTGAAACTGTCCACAGTGTTTAGGTAATAAGCATGTGTTTAGTGACATGAGTCATTGTAGCAATTGTAATCTCATATAGAAAGTGAGGGAAAATAGATAGGAAAAGGACAAAATTGTCATATTAAAACATCCTATGAAAAACAAACTGATGATTTAATATTTTCTCTACATGCCAGTTTCATAAGATGTAACCCTTTTCTATTTTCTGTGATGCATGACAATAATTACATTAATAATGATTCCTCCCAGAGGATTATTTTTTGTATAATTATAAATAGCCTCCTGGCAGACACTGGATAAGCAGTGTGTATTGTTTTAAATGCCAAACTAATATTAATTACTTACAATTTAAAACAGGAAGCGAAGTTGGATGACTTTCAAATGTGTCATTCAAGTGAGAATATATTTGTAAATTTAATTGTGGCTTTAAGCCTATTAAATAGTAATTATTATCATGTTCCCATTTTATCCTTTATCTATTAAGTGCAAGCATTGAAATATTAAATTTATGTCCTATGCCTGTAATTGAAAAGGTGTGGAGTTTTGTCATGTTTATTAAAGAACCCAGTTGAGTAAAAGTCCCCCTAAAACAAAACATCAAGTCATTTTTTTTTCTTCCTGAGGTATATTTCAAAACACAGAAGGTCCCCTATTAATTGGCTCTATGCTTCTTCCTTAGGCTTTTTGTGTCTTTTTGAGTAGCTTATGAACACAGAATATTTTCATGTGTCAGAGACAATTTTTAAAAAAAGAAAAAGGAAATAAATTTTCCCACAGGTGGAAACAAAGGGTAGGACAGTTGCAAAATCCCTTCCCTTTGCCCAGACCGGAGTGGTGTGTGAAAATAGCTAAATGGGTGGCTGAAAGGTGTCTAATTGATTTTATTTTATACCCCTGTATAAAAGAGAAGCAACACTGTTTTTCAAATGATGAGAATTTGCAATCTTGCAGATATTTAACATTTCACTGGATGACTCCATGGCAAGTAGGACATCTACATTTTAAGTACATGAGATAGTTTTTATTTTTATTTTTTTAATGGAAAAATTAATCCATCTAATATGTCTTATAAATCTTTTTTTCTACCAACTTTTACCTTTGTACTAAAAGAAAAATATTACCTATTTGTCTGCATATTCCATCTTCACTGTCTCCTCCAGGCCTCACCCTGTGTACAAATATGATTTGGTATAGAGTTGAAAGAGATATTGTTCAGATAACTAGAAAAAAATATATTTGAGGAAAGAAGAATTAGTAATTCTGAAAGTTTTGAAAACATACCAGTTGACAGTGTATTTAGAATTGTGACAATGAGGTCAAGTAATAAGGAAATGTGTCTTAATGTACTGAGCCTCTTTGATGGGTTGCTTGAAGTTAATTCAGCATCTAATTAATGTTAAATAAAACATGACTACTGAAGAAAGCTATATAACTTTGTATATTAGGAAATGAATATTTACAGGTCTTCCAATGATTATGAGTCATTTGTCATAATAGGTAAAATAATTGTCATTTATATTAACTTTCTAAATAGGTATTCAATAGATAGAAAAACAAAATGAAGTCCAAAAATGGTTCTGTTCTCCAAGCAGAACATTGGTTTAGCCACTTATCTTTCTAGAGACCTATTTTTCTTTTTCATCTAAAACATTAGGACTTTGAAATAACTTATTTCAAATGTTTCTTCTACATCCCCAAACTCTATAATTATGATTTGATGCATCTATTTTTGTTAAATTCTAAACATCAGATATTCTGTCATAATCGAGGTGCAAGAATAAATGGAACAATGGTATGATCTTGAATGAATCTTATTTTCTTTTTTGAGTTGACTATTCCATGAAATTTTTTCTAGTTCATAAATTGAAGATGAAGGGGAAAAAACAGAAATGTTACCTTTATCATTTTTAATCAAAAGGATGTATGAAATATGTATTTGGCTACTTGTCCTTGCTTTCCATCAAAGTGAATATGCAAATATATAATAACACATGGAAATATTAGGGAAGCTTTTTACAGGAAGCAAAGAATTCTTTCTAGTAGAAACATTTTGGCCTGGAGGATGGTCTTTGATCTAAGAAGTTGAAGTTTTGGTGTTTTATTAGGGTCACATAGCCAATTTACACTAAATAATCCACTTGCTTAAAACTTTATAAAATCATCAAAAATATGAGAATTAATAACTATGAAAATATATTATTAGAATAACCCAATGAAGTAATTGTGTCCTCTTCTTCAGTGTGCTCTATATAAGTCTTCTGGCAAAACTGAAAACTCATAATTCAAGTGACAAAACAATGAAGCCATTAGTCCATACACAGTATCTAGATGGGTAAATGAAAAATTTGCTGCCCTTTTCTGGGTATAGACTTCTCATTCGCTTCCAGATGTTTAAGTTAAATTGTGCATCCTTGATTTCTTTCTCTCTCTTCCCACATCAAATTCATTTAAAAGTCCTACTTGGTTTAAGTCAAAATGTACTCTGAATTAATCCACCTATCTAAGATTTCTATGTTTTTCATTGACCATATATTTAAAATTGCCACCTATTATTCTGAATAGCATTTCTTATTACTCTTCCTTGGTACATTTTAAAATAGGGTACTTATTTCCATTTTACTTATTTAGTTGATATGTTTTGTCCCTTTTAATAGGATCTCAGCTCCATGAACAAGGTGATTTTGTCTGTACCGTTCACAGCTATAACTCCATGTCCTAGGGAAGTGTCGAGTGCTAGCAGGCACTCTACAAATATTTATTGCACGAATGACTAAATCTCCACTGAAACCCACCCAGTCTAAGCCCATATCATCTCTCATCTGGTTTATTGCAAAAATCTCCAACTGATATCCTACTGTCTCTCATACCCTTTTCTTTACAAGCATTATTTTTGTTCACACAAAAGCCAGTCATATTTTTAAAAAGCCCATAGATCATACTAAACCCTTTACAAGCTTACCATTGGCCTTAGAACACTGTGCCAAAGGCTGTTCCAGACATAGCGGAACCACCTAGAATGCTGTGATAGGACCTTGTCTCTGCTCTCTAGCCCCTCTCACCTTCAAGCAAGCTGGGCTGGTTCCTAGTTTAGGCTTTTTGACTTGCTTTTCCCTGTCAGCAATCCTTTTATTAGAGACTAGAGGCCCGGTGCACGAAATTCGTGCACGGAGGGGGGTTCTCCCTCAGCCCAGCCTGTACCCTCTCCAATATGAGACCCCTTGAGGGATGTCCGACTGCCCGTTTAGGCCCGATCCCAGTGGGATCGGGCCTAAACGGGCAGTCGGACATCCCTCTCACAATCCAGGACTGCTGGCTCCCAACTGCTTGCCTGCCTGCCCTCCTGATTGGCCCTAACCGCATCTGCCTGCCAGCCTGATCACCCCCTAACCACTCCGCTGCCAGCCTGATTGATGCCTAACAGCTCCCCTGCCAGCCTGTTTGCCCCCAACTTCCCTCCTCTGCCGGCCTGGTCACTCCTAACTGCCCTCTCCTGGAGGGTTGATCACCTCCAACTGCCCTTTCTTGCAGGCCTGGTCCCTCTCAACTGCCCTCCCTTGCAGGGCTGATCCCTCACAACTGCCCTCCCTTGCAGGCCGGGTGCCTCCCAACTGCCCTCTCCTGCTGGCCATCTTGGGTGGCCATCTTGTGTCCACATGGGGGCAGGATCTTTGACCACATTGGGGCAGCTATATTGTGTGTTGCAGTGATGATCAATCTGCATATTATTCTTTTATTAGATAGGATAGAGGCCTGGTACAGGGGTGGGGGCCAGCTGGTTTGCCCTGAAGGGCGTCCCTGATCAGGGTGGGGTTCCCTTGGGGCGTGGGGCGGCCTGAGCGAGGGGCCTGTGGTGGTTTGCAGGCCGGCCACGCCCCCTGGTAACCCAAGCGGAGGCCCTGGTATCTGGAATTTATTTTCCTTCTACAATTGAAACTTTGTATCCTGGAGCGGAGCCAAGCCAAGCCTGGGGCTCCCTCCGAGGCCGCAGCCATTGTGTTGGGGTTATAATTGAAACTTTGTTGCCTTAAGCAGGTGAGCCCGGCCAGGGTGTGTGGAAAGCTTTACTTCCCCTGTTGCCAGCGGCAACCCTGGCCTGCTCTCTCAAGCTCCATTCTGCCGCCATTTGTTTGAATTTGTTTACCTTCTATAATTGAAACTTTGTAGCTTGAGTGGAGGCTTAGGCCTGGAAATGGCAGGCAGAAAGCTTGGCTTCCTCTGTTACCTAGGAAACCTTGCTCTCTGTGGCTGTAGCCATCTTGGTTTGGGTTAATTTGCATACTCGCTCTGATTGGATGGTGGGCGTGGCTTGTGGGCGTGGTTTGTGGTGTGTCGGAGGTGTGGTCAATTTGCATATTTGTCTATTATTAGATTAGATTGTCCTGTGGTTTGCTCTTTCTCATTCAAGTCAGAGCTCAAGTGTGCCCCTCTGTGAGAGTGGGCACTTCATACGTTATGCACTTGTGCAGTTTGTCTGCTTACACTAAAGGCCCCACACGCCATTCCTTTCCTGGAGACAGCTTGCCTGGGACTGGGGTGGCAGCAGCTGCCCAGGCGAAGAGTTGCCTCTTAGCTTTGCCCGAAGCAAGTCCTCTTGGCCAAAAATTGCCTCAGTGAACTGCACTCACCCAGAGAGGGCGTGTTTTCCTAATTCTCACAAAGCTCCGTATACAGGGTGTCCCCCTAAAAATGTTTACACACTTTAACAGCTGGCAGCTCAATTTTTATTTTTTATTTATTTTTTTTTTTATTTATTTATTTTTTTTTTAAATATTTTTTATTGAGGTATTATATGTGTACATATCTTACCATTACCCCCCCCACCCCACACCCACACATGCCCTCCCCCCCCCCAGAGTTTTGCGTCCATTGTTTATGCTTATATGCATGCATACAAGTCCTTCATTTGATTTCATAACTCCCCCACCTCTCCCTAACTTTCCCCCTGTAATTTGAAAGTCTGTTTGATGCTTTACTGTCTCTGTATCTATCTTTTTGTTCGTCACTTTATACTGATCTTTACTATCCCTAAATGAGTGGGATCATGTGGTATTTTTCTTTCATTGACTGGCTTATTTCACTTAGCATAATGTTCTCCAATTCCATCCAGGTTGCTGCAAATGATGAGAATTCCTTCTTTTTTATGGCAGCATAGTATTCCATTGTGTAGATGTACCACAGTTTTCTGATCCAGTCATCTGCTGACGGGCACCTAGGCTGTTTCCAAATCTTAGCTATGGTGAATTGTGCTGCTATGAACATAGGGGTGCATATATCCTTTCTGATTGGTGTTTCTAGTTTCTTCGGATATATTCCCAGGAGTGGGATTACTGGGTCAAATGGGAGTTCCATTTTCAGTTTTTTGAGGAAGCTCCATACTGTTCTCCACAGTGGCTGCACCAGTCTGCATTCCCACCAGCAGTGCACGAGGGTTCCTTTTTCTCCGCATCCTCGCCAACACTTGTTGTTTGTTGATTTGTTGATGATAGCCATTCTGACAGGTGTGAGATGGTACCGCATTGTTGTTTTGATTTGCATCTCTCGGATAATTAGTGACGTTGAGCATGTTTTCATGTGTCTCTTGGCCTTCCTTCTGTCTTCTTTTGAAAAGCTTCTATTTAGGTCTGTTGCCCATTTCTTTATTGGATCATTTATCTTCCTTTTATTAAGTTGTATAAGCTGCATGTAGATGTTGGAGATCAAACCTTTATCAGTGATGCCATTTGCAAATATGTTCTCCCATGCAGTAGGCCTTCTTGTTGTTTTGTTAATGGTTTCTTTTGCTGTGAAAAAGCTTTTTATTTTGATGTAGTCCCATTTGTTAATTTTCTCTTTAGCTTCCATTGCCCTAGGGGCAGTGTCAGTGAAGAATTTCTTTTGGCATATGTCTGAGATTTTGCTACCTGTGGATTCCTCTAGTATTTTTATGGTTTCCCGTCTTATGTTTAAGTCCTGTATCCATTTTGAGTTTATTTTTGTGTATGGCGTAAGTTGGTGATCAAGCTTCATTTTTTTGCATGTATCTGTCCAATTTTCCCAACACCATTTATTGAAGAGACTGTCTTGACTCCATTGTATGTTCATGCCTCCTTTGTCAAATATTAATTGAGCATAGTGGTTTGGGTCAATATCTGGATTCTCTATTCTGTTCCACTGATCTATATGTCTGTTCTTGTGGCAGCTCAATTTTGAAAATGAAATACATTTTAAAAAATACTGCCTTAATAATTATTCAATGTGTGTGTATACACTTTGGGGACACCCTGCTTTTAGTCCAATCCTGCTTTGTGGAAGCCCTGCTCTTCACTATCCAGAGCATGATCTTCCTTCCCAGCCTCCTCTGCCTCACCACTCTGCTTTCATGTTTCTGCCTGTACGAGGTCTAAAATGGTCTGTCTTGCTCATCACCTGTCTCCTCCATCTCTAATGTAAGCTCTGTAACAACGTATTTCTCTATCTTCCCTGTGGTCCTTCAGTGATTTTATTTCTACTGTTATGTCCATAACACTTACCATAACTAGGCTGGATCAGGCACTATTGTTCTTAGTTTGCCTTGAAACAGCTGAGACTTAAGTAATAATTTCCTGTTTACTGTCTGTCCCCTCCACTATACTGAGTGCAAGGAATGCAAAGTGCATGTGTAGAATTTAGCAACACACAAAGATGAAGATGCTTATGATTAAGATGAAGATGCTTATGATTACAGTGAAAACCTCCTTGATACACCCACCTAATACAAATGCCTGAACTTCCTCAGATGTTTCCTTATAGGTAAGATTATCTTTTCATATGGAAATTTGCAAACCTGGGATAGATGGGATAAGATAGGGAGGAGTGGTTGATACCTCAAATCACTCCCTCCATTTTGTAGTTGGCCCTTAGAACACTGTCTATACAAAACAAGAAAAAAAGACTCTTGGTAAGGAAACTTAAAAGTCAAGGTGTCCTTATTGTAATACAATCACATGTCTCAGCCTAATATATAAAGCCATATTTTTATTTAATTTAGGTATTTATTAGATTTTAAATATTAAAAATATTATTCCATATGTTATAAAAATAGTCATTCTGTTCCAATGCATAAAAGTAATGCAATATCATTTTCTTACTAAATTCATATCTTCCCATTTTACCTTTAATCATAGATTTACAAATGCCTTCTATGAAACTGAAAGAAAAATTGAGATAAGAAGTTGTAGTGATTTCACAATTTGCATATATTTTTTAATTTAAATGGATTTTAACTCTATGATCACTTACTAGAGTGAAACCTTCTCCATCACAGGATCCATCGCCATTCATTGCTTGCAGTTCAAAGGCCTTTCAAAGAGTTTATAGTTTTCTGATGTACTCAGTACCTCTAAAAATGCAATGGTGACCTAAGGGATGAAATATCGAGTATTAGAGGAAAAAGTATCCTCAACATTTGTTTCAAGATGTAAGGGGTTGATTCAGGTATCTAGAAATGATTTTTAACCTGGGAATCTCCTTTATTGAAGAAACTAGACAAATTAAACTTTAGTATAGCCTTGCATTTTACCTCATGCAATCTGAATTCAGCTCACAGATGCCCACATGAATTGAGATGCTGAGTAATCCCATTCATTATTTCTAGCAAAATAAAGAAATATCAAGTAGTTTAGATCATTAGAAGGAATGCACACTGTAAACTATCCCCCATGAAATTTGACTAAACCCAAAGCAATCAGATTCACTTATATCAGAAAGAATTCAGAACAATAAAATATTGGCTACTTATAAACATGTCATTCAAGTTTATGGAAATAATCCAGCAAAAATCATTCAAGGAACAAAAATAAAGCCAATTCACTATTGCTTGAATGTCAGAGGGATTGCCAGGTAATAGCTTGTAAAATGAAGGACACCTTTAGAGTCCCAATGTAAATGTCAACAACTTAAATATTTCCTTCAGAGAGTAACAATCCTCAGGATTTCCAAAGGAACATACTCCTAATAAAATTATAATCATCTTTCCTGTAAATGAGTTGTGCTATTTTGTCATTTTTAATTTTATCTGTTATGTCTTTGTTTTCTTCAGAAGTTTATTTCAAGTCCTCTTGTGAGAATAGATGGGCTATAAACTGTAAATACATCATTGGGAAAAGAACTAATACTTTGAGTATTTATTATGTGTTGGCTGTTTTATCACTTAATCCTCGTAATGGCCCTAAAAGATCCTCATTTCATAAATTGATGTTTGGAATCTTCAGGAGATTTTCAAGCTCACACAGATTACAAGTGAGGGAGCCGAAATGCTCACTTATAGCCATGTGGTTCCAAGCACAAAGACTTTATACTAAATATTGCTTTTATTATAAAATTCTATCAATATAATGTTCTATTGATATAATTTATTACATATTATTGTATGTTATATGTAATATAATCATTAATAGAGCAAAATGATCCCTAACTCCCATAGTATTTTCTGACATTATTTGAATGTAAATAAATACTTTTCTTTAAGTCTGTACTAAAGTCATGCATCTTGCTCAAGTATGGCATGCCCGATTTGTTTTGGTGCCTCGCAGCACAACAAGAACTTGTCCAGAGCTAATCATTCCCCTAAAGAGCTGCCTGTCACTGCCATCTGCCTTTTTCTTTCTCTTCTTGTTGTGACTCCTCCTCCCCACTGCATCTACAGTCAGCCACGCTGGAGAGCATAATACAGTCCATTACAGTTGGAGAGAATTTCTGATAGAAACTGGATATTGTACTTTATGACCAAAAAAAAATACTATTTTGTTTGTTTTAATAATTCTACATATTTTGGCTTTTTTATCACCAGGTTCTCACTGTCTGGAACCCATTCCTCTCCCGCCCTCCCCCTCCCCCCCCCCCCCAACTTCTTTCCTGGCAAACTCCATTTAGGCCACCGTTAAATGCACATTACAGTGAATCTCAGGAATCTGTCCACAATGTCTTCTCTCTATATATTGCTTCCCACCACCACACTGCATTATAAGGATGTGTCTGTGAGTCTGTTTTGGCCAGTAGATTGGGAACTTCTTTAAGGCAGGGTTGGTGTTTAATGGTTCTTCAGTGCTGATGCATGATAAGTGCTAATTAAAAAGCAAAAATAATGATGTATATCTCCTCCAGGAAAATCTAAGAATATTTTATAATACATATTATGAATACTTTTCCAGAGAAAAATTTTTGTATATTTTGAATTAATTCCTAAAGACTGTATCGACTATAAAAGATTATGATTATATACTCACTGCTATTTATGGAAGATTCTGATAGAGGTGAAAACAGCTTAGGTTGAACAAGCACCACTCTATGAAAGTATTTTTGAAAGCCTGAGTATTTAGAAACAATGGAATTATACTCATGGCCACTTGGATTTTAAGCTTTGGTCATGTAATTGACTCTTCCCCAAATCTAGACTCCCCTAGATTTTAACAAATACAAAAGACATTCTACCTTGATAATATTTTTTCAAAAACAGCTCTCAAGCAAGATTTGGGAGCAAATCTTTCCAGGTGTATGTCCCTGTGACTTACAAAGCAGGTGGGAGCAGAGGGAAACCTCACTCCTCTGTGCTTTCCCAGGGCAGGCATGAACCCCTAACACGGGATGATGCTTTGCTCGCCTTAGTCAGAAAGCAACTTGAAACACCTCAGATCCAGAGCGTATGGAAATCCAGAAATCCAGTCCCACTTCTTAGAAGTTGAATGCCCTAAATCCCCGTTTGTCTCAGTTTTCAAACTGTAAAATGGAAATTATACCCTAAGAATTTTGCGAAGATTGACATGCCACTATTTGAGACTGTCCCAGGCACACAATAAGCACTGTAAATGTTAGCTGGGGAGGAAAAGGTGGAGCAAACTTTTTTTAGAGAACTCAGCCTTACCTTTTCTTTGCTTGCTAACAAAAGAACTTCCTAGTTGCATTATGTTTCTATCAAATCTTTGTGCTGGTGAGGAAATCAATACTAATGAAAGGGTAATATGCTAATTAGACCGGGAGACCTTCCAGACGTCCTTCCGGACAAAGCCGTGGTGGTAGGGCTGAGGCAAAGGTGGTTAGGAGCAAACAGACTGGCAGGGGAGGGCAGTTGGGGGCAAGCAAGCCGGTGGTGGTGGGGAGGCAGTTGAAGGAGATCAGGCCGGTGGGAGGGGCAGTTGAGGGCAAGCAGGCCAGCAGTGGGGGGCAGGTGGGGGTGAGCAGGCCAGCAGGGGGGGAGCAGGCCAGCAGGGTGGGGCAGTTGGGGGCAAGCAGGCCAGAAGGGGTGGCAGTTGGGGGCAATCAGTCTGGCAGGGGCAGGCAGTTAGGGGTGATCAGACCAGAAGGGGGGGGGCAGTTGAGTTTAATCAGGCTGGAAGGCAGAGTGGTTAGGGCCAATCAGGCAAGCAGGGAGGTGAGCAGTTAGGAGCCTGCGGTCCCGGATTGCAAGGGGCAGTTGGACATCCCCCGAGGGGTCCCAGATTGGAGAGGGTGCAGGCCTGGCTGAGGGACAACCCCACCCCCAAGGAATGAATTTCGTGCACCGGGCCACTAGTAAGTTTAATAATAATATGGATTAGTACTTTTTAGGTATACAGCCTACATGTTATGAAACAGTATGTTTTGATTTTATACATGCTTTCACATACTCAAGACTCTACCAATTCACTCTAATAACTAGAAGAAACCCATGTAATGAAAGGAGACTAACCTCTCCTTGGCTTGAGGGGCTAGGCCTGGAATTCTGCCCTTGTCATCACAACAGAGTGTGGTGTGTGCAACTCGGATTGCTCCGCTTGCTCATCTACCATTCACCAGAGCGAAGTAATTTTGATGAATTCTAAAAAAGGAAAACTTCCAGTAAGCAGGCAGGTCTGCTGACATTTGATAATATCTAGTTGTCAGTGAGATTTTAGAAGGTGCATATGCCCACATCGATTCCCAGATGAAAACGTACCACACAGCAGGAGTTCATAAAATGAAAATTAATGATAAAACATCTTGCAAGCATTTCATATGGAATCATATGTTAGTTAATGTTTACAGTTCATGGGCCGGGTGGTTTTGGTTAATTAAAGAAATCACTTGGGATAAGGAAGCATTCAGAAATGATTGTAGATTTTTATACAGTTCATAATAAGCTGAGAGACCTGAGGGAGCATTTCAAGCATCTACAAAACTGAATATATTTTTTCTTTGGCCCATTATTTACTTTATTTCAGGTCATTTATTTTGGCAGGAGAAAATGTACCTGTTCAACATCAAAAGGCCTATGAATTTTAAGCTTCTTTTATATCATTTGAAAAATTTTACTTAAATGAAAACATGGTGATTCCTCTCAGCTTCTGTGATTTTAGGTTTTATAATTTAAGTGCATATTGAAAATAAATTACTTTATTTGATTGCATGTAGGTTTTTCATTAATGAAGTCCAGTAAATATATTTAACGTTGTGTATACTTTTATGAAAAGTAATATATTCAGAAATGGCTCTGAAGATAGCTGCATTTGTGTCTGTATCTACTTAAAGATCTCAGCTAATAACAATTTGCCTATTGCATAATAATATGGATTTATATTTCCGTTTATGAATTATGCATGCTGGGGGAAGATCAGGCTATTTTAGTTGTGGATATTAAATCTGTTAATACTTTTTTTCAATACCCACTTCTGATTGTGTGCACAGGACAAAGCCCAGCCATACCACCTCTGCTACCAACAGAACAAGCTTCCAGAACCACTCCAGCTTCACCTGCTCCTGAAGGCAAGTATTTATTTAGTTTTTCCAAACATCTTCTATATTGTAGATAAACTAGAATGTAGAGAAACAAAACAAAAAATAATACCAGCAACAACTAAATTCATGTTTTCTCAAGTAATTTTTCTTTTGTCTACATACTACATAGCTACAGTTTATTTTTCCTTAAATTACAGTTTATTCCTTTTTAGAAAACCTAATTTCCTCTTAAGATTCTATCCTGTAACCCCAACTTCTAGAAGGATGATCAGCTTTGTACCCTAAAAATGAACCAGAAATTATAGGGACAAATGGATAGGTATATGCCTTTCAGTGTTTGCAGTTTTATCACAACTCGATTAATTCAGTATCTTACAACTCTGGTGCCAGAGTTTCTGGGTTTGAATCTGAATTCTACCCCTTACTAGACATGCAAATTTGGAAAGTTACTTAAATTCACTGTTCATGAGTTTGTCATCCCTAAAATGGAACAAGAATAACCCTAATCTAATAGAGTTATCATGAGGATGAAATTGTGTGTGTGTGTGTGTGCGTGTGTGTGTGTGTGTGTGTTTGTATGAGCTTTATGAAATTAGCAAAGTTCCACTAATAATTTATTCTTTGAAATGTGATGAAAATCAGCAAAATTAGAGGATGGGAATATTATATCAGAAACAAACATGCTAGAAATTTAATATAATTCATTTAAGTCTTCATTTACTCATTCGATTATTCTTTAATAAATTCCAATCAATGGGATAATGTCAGATATTGTCCAAAGTACTAGGAATTCAGACATTAATAGAAAATAGTCACTGTCCTACCAAGACTTAGTTTACAAATATAAAATTAAAAGTAGTTAAAGAGGATCCCAATATAAAACACAAGTTATTAAAGCCAAGTGCACCACTAACTTTTTGGAAGAGAAAAATGGAGGTCTCCCCCTTTCCACCCTAGCTCTGTCACACACTGAAAGGGACCCGTGTACACACCTGGATACTAACCTGCTTGTCCAAGTTCTGTCCACTCTGCCCAAAACCTTTGGCTTTGATCACCCCTTGAAACTAGAGTGACCAAACTTATAAGGATTCATTCAGGAAGAGGCCCATGAATCCACTGGCATCAGAGTAGGAGCTTTTGAGGGGAAAATTCAGGGTCCTGGGATCTGGAGTGTAAGAGAGAAGAGACTCCAGGTGGCTACAGCCTGTTTTCCCCCCAGACTCTTAGACCCAGGGCAGTGAATAGCTGGAGGGGGCCCAGAGAGCCCTGTAAAGCACAGAGACTCCAAGAGGGGCCTGGTTGTTGGTTCTAAGAGGTGTGCTGATTCCCACATTGTGATAGGAACCAAAAAGTAAGAGAGTAAAAAGTACTGTGGAAGATTAGAGAAGGGAGGACATAGCTCTGTGAGGAAGCAGTGAGGAGGACATAGCTCAGTGAGGAAGCAGTGAGGAGGACATAGCTCTGTGAGGAAGCAGTGAGGAGGACCCCAGGAAAGGTTTCTCTGTAGAGATGACTGAGAAATTGAAGTCCCAAGAAGAGGTGTTCATCAGTAGGTAAGGAAGGTAAGAGCATTACCATTAAAAACACTGGTATAAATAAAGGCATAGAGATGAGTAAGAACAGAGTTTGGTCCAGAGAAGTATAAGTAGTTCATCATGGAGAGAAAAAAGAAGTCATGGAGAGAGTTTGGGAGAGCTTCTAGAAAGATATGCAGAGGGCAGATCATGTGCTACCTTGTATAGGCAAGACTGGGGTTTATTTTTTATTATAAAACATAAATAGTAAAACAAATCTCAAATACACTCATCCTGCAGGTAAATTTACCAACATTTTTTATTCTGACTCTTTTCTCCCTTTTTATTATTTCTTTTTTTTAAATTCTGATTGCACTTTATTTTGCAAATCCTTGAACATCATGCTGTTTCACTCAGCTGAGAAATATTTTTTTCTTTTAAAATTTTGATACATTTACATGGTCCCAAATATAAAAGATGCAAAAACAATGTAGGGTGAAAAGTTTTCTTCCCGACCCTATTCATCAGCTACACAGTTCTCCTTACAGCCAACCAATGTTAGTTCCTCCCAGAGACAGTTTGTGCATATACAAGCACATATATTGCCTCCTCAGCTAAGAGATTTTTATTTTTGTCTCTAGACAATTGGAAATTTCTCATGGATGTAATAGACATGTTTGTTTTGAAAGATCAATTCCACTGTCATCTTACAAGGTAGATTGGTGGTATAAGATTGATTGTAGGTTCCTGGGAAAAGAATAGTCCAAATAAATTGTAAATCCTAAACTAAACAGTGGTGTAGTGGGTGTAGAAAATGAGATGGATCAGCAAGAGATCTGGAAAGAATATCGATGGATCTAAGTATCAGATTGGATACAGGTGCTGAGGTAGAAGAAGGAATTAGAATGACTCCAGGCTTTCTGAATTAGTTATACAGGTGGACAATAGTGCCATTAACTAAGATGGAAAGCCGTTGAAATAAAATAGTCCGTGATGAGGAGCAGGAAGGTGATGGGTTCAGTCTGGGACATGAGTTCCCCATGGGCCGTTGAAATAGAATTACTTTTGGTTGCACATTTACATTTCACACATTCAATAGCCAGGGAAGGATTTGAGTAGTTGGGCAGGTAAAGTTTTCCTAGGGTTATGTTCTGACGCCAGCATGTTCTATGCATTTGTCTGGCCAGATCCTGACCAAGACTTGCCTAACTCATGGGTATGTTCTCTTCAACTCACATTTATTCAGAATATTATGTTTGCTATGCCCATATGCATTTTACATTTGATATCCCAAAATGCTATGAAGTAAACATTATTATTAAAAATTAACAAATGTAGCCATGGGATTTGTTTTTTTATCTATGCTATATTAATAAATAGCAGAAATGAGATTCAAGTCCTATGCCCGGAGAACTTTCTATTATATTACTATGCACACATTGAAGCTTGAAGATTAGATGTTCATGTCTTCTGAGTCATCACCAAGTTTTGGAAAATGGAGACAAAGTTTTGTGCTTTAAACTTCACGCGGTGTTTTGATAGAAAGATCATGTTCTGATGCCAGTCAAGAGTACCCTAATAATGCTTCTCAAAATTTCATGAGCACATAAATACCTTGGGGTCTTGTAGAAATGCAGATTCTGGTTTGGTAGGTCTGGGGTGGGGCCTGAGACTCTTCATATTTACCAACCTCCCAAGTATTGCTGGTGCTGCTGGTCCTGGACCACATCTGAGTAGCAAACCCCTAGAGTATTTAAGAGAGAGGTGGAGAGCAATTTAATATTTCTAAAAATGCTTTTAACTTAGTATTAGTTATTTGAATAACCTATGATTGGCCAAATATTTTTTAGACTTGCTGGAATGCCATATGTGAAAGAATTTTAACTGCTAGTTGTCTGGGGAAAGAACAAAGTTTTCAGGCCAAGTACCTAGGCATTCTAGAAAGGCTCACTCGATAGCAAGAGAAATACCATGGGGAGTGGGGGAAAGGTTACATTATACTTGTAAATTATAGC